>NW_006922351.1:313504-329073 GCF_000298275.1 Orycteropus afer afer
ATAGTGCCTAAGGCACTTGACTGCTAACCAGAAGACTGGCGTTTCAAACCCACCAGCCACTCTTTGGAAGAAAGACTGAGCAATCTATTTCCATAATGATACTGCCTCGGGAACCCTAGGAGGGGTTGCTATGAGTTGGGGCCAACTCGGTGGCACATAGCAACAACAACAACAACAAATTATTATATTTTTCCTTTTTATTATTATTCTTTATTCTTCTCTTCCCAGGTTATAGTTTTCAGCCTTTTCTCTATTCCCTGTTCCTGGTTGCAATTGTTTTTTTCTTTCTAATGGTTAACCCCATTCCTTGTTTCTCTATTTGCATTTTTCCCAGTTTTTTCTTCATTATTCTCCTTGTCTATCTTTTTTCTCTTACTGCCCTCTGCCTAGATATTGCGTTTGGTTTTTTTTTTTTTTTTTTTTTGGTTACTGTTCCTATGTGATTACATGATGTGTTTTGTGTCCATTTGCTTTTACTTTTTTCAGGGTTATTGAATTGGTATTTTTGTCTAACTGAGTACCAGTCCCATATGACACAACTACATCCAAGCCACCTACACTTTCACTTACTGAGTGGGAGCCACCACTTCCTTCTCCACCAATGGGCCAATGCAAACAACCACCAAGAAGAACCTGCCTCACCCTCAGCTGCTCTTCACAAACAGCTAACAGAGATCTAAATACAACAATGTCACTATGTCTCAGAGACAACAGACCATCACAGTTCACAAAAAGAAGCAAGATAAAGTGGTAGGAACAAGGGAACAGGATACAGACCTAGAACATATCCCTGAGGAAGAAGCAGTGTTGGAATTCCCTGATAAGGAATTCAAAAGGATTATATTTAGGTATCTTCAAAGGACTGAGAGACAAATCAAGGAAAACACAGACAAAACACTAGAAGAATTTCAGAAAAAAATACAAGAACTAAATGACAAAATAAATGAAAAATTAGAAATGATGCAAAATCTACAGATGGAAATCCAGAAAATTAAAACCAAATTGTCAGAAATAGCACATTAAAAGAGCAAAGGAGTAGAATTGATAAAATGGATGACAGAATTAATGATATTGAAGACAAATACCTGAATACTTCATTGGAAAGGGATCAATCAGAAAACAAAGATCAAAACAAAATGAAGAAAGCCTAAGGTTCATGTGGAATACCATCAAAAAGACTAACCTACGTGTCACTGAAATTCCAGACCAGGAACAGAAAAATAAAAGCACTGAGAAAATTGTCAAAAATTTGTTGGAAGAGAGTGTCCCTGATATGATGAAATATGGAATTATATCCATTCAGGACGTCCAACAAACCCCAAACAGGATAGATCCTAAAAGAAAATCACCAAGATATATCATCATTAAATTCACCAAATTCACGACAAAGAAAGAATCCTGAAAGCAGCACAGGAAGAACAAAATGTTACTTACAAAGGACAACCAGTAAGAATAAGCCCTGATTTCTCAGCAGAAACCATGCAAGTGAGAAGGCAATGGGATGGTATATATAAAACCCTAAAAGAGAACAATTTTCAACCAAGAATTATATACCTGGCAAAATTGTCCCTCATATATGATGGTGAAATTAGGAGATTTTCAGATAAGCAGAAACTAAGGGAATTTGTTGAAACCAGACCAACACTACAAGAGATACTAAAGGGAGTCCTTGGAACAGAGAACTAAAAATAGGAAACAACAACCAACCATTAATACACAATATGACATAACCCAGAAACCAACACAGCTATGGAAATATCCAAAGTAAAATAAGCTTACAAGATTATAAACAGGGAACCATAGATATTGATTGGCAAATAAGGACAACTACAAACTAAAAAGAGGGAAAATACTGGGTAGTTACAGAACTTGTAAATGGTGATGAAGTGAAGAGAGTTGCAAGATAGAATGGACTATTTGAAACTCAGGAAGAAAATTATAAATCACAGGGTAACCTCAAAGAAAAATGATAAACCTACACATCAAAATAAAAAAAGAGGACAAGAACAAATAATCAGCAATATTAAAACAATAGCATCAAAGAAAATGATAACATGATTCATAAACATAATGAGCTTAGTATAGAAAATTATATGGAACAGAGAAACCAGGGACACCATGAAAAAAACACATAACAAAATGAAAGAAACCAATTCATACTTGTTGATAATTACATTGAATGTTAGTGTATTAAATGCCCTACTCAACAGATGGAGAGTTGGAGATTAGATAAGAAAACAAAACCCACCAATATGCTGTCTACAAGAGACACACCTTAGAGACAAAGTCAAAAATAGGCTAAAAATCAAACATTGGAAAAAGATATATCAAGTGAATGGTAACCAAAAAAGAGCATAACTGGCAGTATTAATTTCTAACCAAAACTCTCAGCAAAATAGGAATAGAAGTGGCATTCTTCAAAATAACAAAGGGCATCTATGCAAAACCAACAGCCAATATTATTCTCAATGGAGAGAGACTGAAACCATTCTCCTTGTGAACAGGGACCAGATGAGGATTTCCTTTATCACAACTTCTATTCAACATTGTATTGGAAGTCCTAGCCAGGGCAATAAATCAAGAGAGGGAAATCAAAGGCGTACATATCAGTAAGGAAGAAGTCAAACTATCTCTATTTGCTGATGATATGATCCTATACCTAGAAAACCCAAGAGACTTAGTCAAAAATCTACTGGAACTAATTGAGAGATGTAGCATAGTGGCAGGATTCAAGATCAACATCCAAAAATCAGTTGGATTCCTCCACACTAGCAAAGAGATTGCTGACAAAGAGATAAGGAAATCAATTCCACTTACAATAGCTACCAAAAAAATAAAATACTTTGGAATAAATCTTACCTGGGACATAAAAGACCTGTACAAAGAAAACTATAAAAGATTACTTCAAGGAACCATAGAGATCTACATAAATGGAAGAACATACCATGTTCGTGGATAGGAAGAGTCAACATTGTGAAAATATCAGTAATACCCAAAGCAATCTATACACTCAATGCATTCTTAATCCAGATCTCATCAACATTCTTTAAGGGTATGGAAAAACAAATTACTAACTTCATATGGAAAGGAAAGAGACTGGGGATAAGCAAAGCACTATTTATTGAAGAGGAACCAAGTAGGAGGTCTCACATTGCCAGATCTCAATCCCACTACTGTGGCTATAGCCACAGTAGACAAAACTGCCTGGTATTGATACAGTGAAACACAGAGGCCAATAGAATAGAATTGAGAACCCTGAAATAGATCCTCCGACCTATGGTCACCTGATCTTTGGCAAAGGGCCAAAATCCATTTAAGTGGGGAAGAGATTTTTCCCCATCACTGGTAGTAAAGTTCAATACAACAGAAAATAACAAATGCTGGCAAGAATGTGGAGAGACTGGGACTCTCATACACTGCTGATAGGACTGTCAAATGATACAATGACTATGGAAAGCAGTATGGTGATTCCATAAAAAGTTGGAATTAGAAATAGCATTTGATCCAGCCATTGCATTGTTAGGTATATATCCTAAAGAAGTGAGAGCCAGGACAAGAACAGCTATATGCACACCCATTTTCATCACAGCACTATTTACAATAGCCAAAAGATGGAAACAATCTAAGTTCCCATCAATAGAAGAATGGGTATCCTAGCTATGGTACATACACACAATGGAATACTATGCAACCTTAAAAATAATGTAGAATCTGAAACACTGCATAACATGGATGAACTTAAATGACATTATTTTGAGTGAAATCACAGAAGGACAAATACTGCATTAGTCTGTTATTGTAAAAAGTCAAGGAAAAGTTTCTATATGGAAGGAATTTTTTTTTGTTGTTGGTTATCGGGGTTGGGAGGAGAGGGTAGGGAACACTGTTAGATAAGTAGAGACAAGTATTGATTTGGGTGAAGAGAAGGACAGTGTACCAAATGTGAGTGATCAACACTGTGGTATTGAGGAAGAAGAAGATATAGAGAGGTGCATGGAAGGTACAGACAACAAAGATGAAACTTTTGCATATACAGTACTGCGTTGTCAGTGAAAGTAAACACTGATGTATGGGTTGATAGATGGGTGGACAGGTTGAACTATTAGCTGTGTCTATGACTACATATAGTGTTGATAGACAATGTTTCTACAAGTGTATTTGTATGTTCTTTAAGAATTTCCAGGTATATAGAGGAGCTGACAAGGGACAAAGTTGTAGTCACTTCTTGGCTACAGACAGCTATACAGAGGGAGCAAGTAGTTGGACCAGTGTGCTCAGGACCATAGTCCCAGGGGACATCTAGCTCAACTGGGATAACACACTACACAAAAACATTGTTCTACATCGTATTTTGGCTAGTAGTGACTGAGATCTTAAAAGTTTGTAAGCAGCCATCTAGATGCAATGATGGGTCTTTTGTCATCCAGAGAAAAGAAGAATGACATAAACAAAAGACACATGGAAACAATTAGTACAAGCTACTGGTACACCATGAAATTCTTAGCCAATTCAACTATGAGACCAAAAGAACTAGATGGTGCCTGGCTACCACTGTCAACACTCAGAGTGGGATCTATGTAGGAGATCCTGGAAAAAGTGGGAGAGAACAAGTTGAAATAAAATTCAAAATCATTTGGAAAAAATAAAAAGGAGTGGGGGGAACCAGGGATCTGGTCTGATAGAGCTTGATGGAACCCATGAGACTATGGCCCTTAGCTACCCTTCAGATCTGGAACTGAACCCACTCCTGTGGCTTCCGGCCAAATAAAAGAGGCATATGAGCTGAACATTTACATTAGGTAGATACACTCCTTGGAGAGAACAATCATGGGAGAATAGAAGAGTGGTATATGCACAGGGAGATAGCTCAGGGGGCAGGAGTGCATGGAGGGAAGGACACAGGGAAGAGGTAACTGTGGGGAGGAAGTGGGAGGCGAGCTGTTGCATTGTGGTAGATTGTAGTCAATGGTATGAGACAAAGTATATCAGCTGCTATATGGAAAGTGAATTGCTTTAAACTTTCACCCAAACACAATTAACCAAAACAAACAAACAAAAATTAATTAGTGAATCAATAGAAATGGTAATAGCATACAATTTAGAAACAGAAAATTTGATGATTGATTTATAGCATTTATTTATTCAATAAATACTTACTAAACATCTACTATTAATCAGGAACAATTTCTCCAGTCTTGATATTACAGTAGTGAAGAAATAGTTAATATGTGAGCCTTTGGCAAAACTATTTTAGTGCTTAGTTTTCTCAACTGTAAAATGAGATTAAAAATACATTTTTACAATTATGGTTTTTTGAATCTTAACATAGGTAATGCATGTTAAAGTAATTTGCCTAATTACACACACACATTATTGTTAAGAGAAACAAAAGATGAAAAAGTACACAGCTTTTCCAAATTAATTTGGGAGATAGGATGAAGAAAATTTGAAGTAAAACATTCAGAACTGGAAGCTGACAAGAAACCTATCTATTAAAATAATCAGAGTAAAATTTAAACCAGGGTAAAGGCTCTATAACCTTATTCAACAGCATTCCTTGAATAGAAGTACAGCAATAGTTATCATATGAAAATAATGTGATCTGAATTCAGGACCAATTAAAGTAGGATCCTGTTTTGTGTTTTGAAAACTCTTTTACATTCACTTATGAATATTATTTAGTAAAATCTCTAAAATGCACTGAAAGACACCAGTAATTCTAAGAATGAAGTTCTGTCAATAGCTAGAGACTAGACTTTCAGCCCCACAGTTCAGGTCCCATGATTACACACACACACCTAGATATTTCCTCAGTAAAGAAAGTAGAGAGAAGAGGAACTGCTGTATCACTGATTTCCTTGTAGCAATAAACATTGCTTCCTGTCATTTTAACATTGCTTAGAGATTATTCAGATCAAAAAGCTATTTATTACAAGTGTCACTGATGTGTTTCCTGTCTAATTGGCCAAAACATGACAAAAGAGTTGCAGAAGTTCTCAATACAATGCATAATACAACTGTGGACTTGTTCTATGGCTATTGGGAAGATATTTTCTCTATACATAAAATAATAATTCTTTCCTTCTGCAAACTTCTATTACAAGAGTGAAGTAAAAAAGCTCATAGGAGAACATTGGAGGCAGAGAGTAGGTGCTTACTTTCTTCTTTGAATTTTGACTTTCAATCAGGCCTATTGCCATGAAAAATGCCTCTCTTATTTTTTAAAAATGAACTATTTCTTTTTCCAATTACAAAGGAAAAAATATTAAAAATGAAATATATGGAACATTGCAGAAACTTGTATGGAACAAAAAAACAAAAAGGACTCAGAAGTGAAACCCCCAAAGTAAGTGAGGGTCTATGAAAAAATATGGCTTACTTTTTTCAAGTCCTATTTATATATTTTTTCTTTAGATTTAATAGTATGATAAAAATATTTGATCATGCTGTAAAACATTTTAAAATCATTCTTAATGGTTTATGATAGCCTATCATTTTAATGTATCTCCATTTCTTAACTTGAGTAATATGAAAACGCCATTTGTATTTCAAGAGTTGAGTATCAGTAATTTCATTTCCTTCAATCTAATATAAAATCTCTGGTGGTGTAGTGCCTAAGACATTTGACTGCTAACCAGAAGGCTGGTAGTTCAAACGCACCAGACACTCCTCAAAAAGAAGGTTGGGCAATCTGCTTCCATAGAGATACAACCCTGGAAACCCAAGGCGGGGTCTCTACGAGTCAGTACCAACTTGACAGCAATGAGTGTTAATATATAATCGTCTAAGATTGGTTATTTAGGCTATTTAGATTGTTTCTAATTATTTTAATATTATAGCTATTTCTAAGGAGCGCTGATAGCACAATAGCTAAAGTGCTCCTCTGCTAACCAGAAAATCAGTGGTTCAAACCTACCAGCTGCTCCTGGAAGAAAGATGTGACAGTCTGCTTCCATAAAGATTTAAACCTTGGAAATTCTATGGGGAAGTTCTATTCTGTTGTACAGAATCACTGTAAGTCAAAATTGACTCATCAATAAGGAAGACAGTTATGTCTAATGTTACTAAAATAATACTTAAATAACAATAAGTACTAGTCCCATAAATAAAGTTCAACCAAAGTAAGCTATTAAATATTATTATTCTAATTGCATTTGTGTTACTCTTGAAATATTAGCTTTAAAAAAAAGAATTTAAAACTATGTTTCACTGTATAATTAAAATTCTATAATAAAATATACTCAAAGAAAATATCTGAAATTAAACTGCACAAATTTTATCTTTAATCAAGAATATATGATTCATGTTTTTTCTGCATATTTTGTTATACTTTCAGATTTTCTATGATGAAGATAAATTTTGTTCATATTTGGACAAAAGTTTTGAAACTTGCTTCTTCAGAATTTTATCATTTAATAAAAATTAATTTTAAATTGAGGTTTGGCTTTGCCAATGCTATTGGATACTTATATGTATATAGAAAAACTAGAGCTTTGAACTGGTTCATTCTGGTTTGATACCCTGTTGAGGATTTGCCATTCTCCTCCAGATACACCGAATCAGAAGATCTCCAGATGATCCCTGAGAAAAACTTCACAGGAAAAAAAAGGATAATTCACATTCATTATTTTCCTGTTATGTGGCAAATACTTTCTTTTTAATTTCTTATCAAGTGACTTAACATTTTCTGGCTATCGAATATTGATTAGTATGGAATATAGTTGCCCTTTTTAAGAAAATCAAAAATAAAAACAAATCAGGATGCCAGTTAAATTTTAATTTCAAGTAAACTACAAATTCTTCTTTGGTATAAACGTGTCTCCTGTAGTATTGAGATATAGTTACACTTAAAAAAAAATAACAACAACACAAATTTGTTTTCATGTAATTCAAATTTGGGCAGCCTGCATTTTATGAAGCAACCTAAATAGAAAATAAGTTCATAATTTAAAGCAGTTTTTTGCCATATGGAAATGTAAGACCAGGTTAGTCAAATCTTCTGATTTTTGAAGGGAATCAAAAAAATTCACATTTCAAAGTGATTTCTCCAATTTTCAAATGCTCCCAAACATTTCAAGCATTGTATAATGTCATGTAAACTGAGCAACACTTGTATGTGGGCCATGTCTGGCTTGTGGGGACTTTCTAATAGATGTAACACCTCAGTGCTTCTCACATTCCAACTTGTATAGAGTCACTAGAGAGGTTTTTAAATGCAAATTCTAATTCTTCTCCTAAATCTGAAGGGAATCTGAAATTCTACATGGTCTCAGGCCTCAGGCAGTCACCTGCCACACCCAAGGATGGGGGTTCAAACCCACCAGCCACTCCTGGGAAGGAAGGTTGGGCAATCTACTTCCATAGTGACACCGCCTCGGAAACCCAAGGAACAAGGGTCACTCTGAGTTAGGTCCAACTAACCAGCACACAATAACAAAGAACTAAATCTAATTTTTATTCAATAGTATCATTTTATGAGTACTTTGAATATTTCCCTAAGGAGCCCTAGTGGCACAGTGGATAAAATGCTCAGCTATGAATCAGCACTACAGGACAGAGTATAACTACCCCATAGGGTATCCTAGGTTGAAATGTTTACCAGAAGGGATTGCCAGGTCTTTTCTCCAAAAGTAGTGGGTTCGAATCACTAATATTTTTGGAAGTTTTTGAGCACTCAATTATTGCCCTACCAGGGCTCCTATCCATTTATTTACTCTTCTCCACATCAAAGGGCCAATACAGAAAAAGGAATAGATATGTAGCAAGCATACATAACTGACTCTTATTATATAAAACATTTTTAAAAATTATTTGAAAAGAAACTAAGTATAAAGAAAAAATAACTATGTAAATAAAAGATGTTATATGTTTGACCTATTTATACATACATATAAACACATATCTATATTCTAATATACACAAGCATATATAGATATATTTCCATCAACTCCCACCACTTCGATTTATTCAGCTACCCCTTGGGAAATACACTGAAGGTGGATGTTTGGAGATAAATATCAAAGTCAAGTTTTAATTGCCTCTGTTGATTGACTGCTCTAATCATGAAAGTATGATAAACCACTACACCTGTCAGAACTAGCTGTTGGTCACCAGAAAAATTAAAGATGAGAACACATAATTAAATAAAATCAGGGAAATGGAAAAAGCACAAAATTGAACAAATGTCTAGTGCAACTATCTGGTAGAGAATGAAAGATGGCTGCAGCTGTTAATTCCCCTTTTCTGAGAAAAGAAGGGGTAGGTAATATGACAGGAGAGGAGAGAGGTGGAGAAAGAAGAGAGAAAAAACTTAAAAACACACTGTAAAATATTCAAGTTTGAGATTTTAGGGAATTTTATTATGGATTTAATTTCCCATGTTTTAACATTACCCACATCCCTGGTCCCTCACCCCCCAACACTAACACAGGTCTTCAAAAGCTTACAGTGAGTACTGAGAAGTCAATACAGGGACCATGGTACAGAGCTGAGGAAATCTCTGTCAAATTAATGAAATAATTATAATCATGCAGCAATAAGTCCTGCTGATCATAAATAGATTTGGAGAATATTTAAGCCCATGTAGGCTTGCTTGTTGTTGTTGTTGTTGTTGTTATGTGCCGTCGAGTCGGCCCCGACTCATAGCGACCCCTCCTTGGGTTTCCGAGGCAGTATCACTAACGGAAGTAGGATTGCCCAACCTTCCTTCCAAGGAGTGGCTGGTGGGTTTGAACCGCCAGCCTTCTGGTTAGCAGTCAAGTGCTTTAGCCACTATGCTACCAGAGCTCCCTTAGAGTTACTCAATTCTTTTCACGCCAAAAAAATCATTCTATTCTGTAAGAAATAGATGTTCCTCTATTAATAAAGAAGAATTTTTAGTCTCTATAGACAGTTGTCTTTCATACTAGGGATAACTTTTATAAGAGAAATTAGTACTCAATTTGTAGTGGTATATAGTGCTTCCCAGTTGCCATGGGGGCAAGCTGAAGTAATCCAGCTCAAAGACCAGCTGGAAGGCAGGTGTGTGCACCCCAGGAGCAGGCCAGGTAAGCGAGCAGGACAGAGGAGACCAGAAAATGAGCAGAACAGATTTGAAAGACAAACTTGTCTGTCAGTTTGTTGTACTGTGGTGGCTTCAGTGTTGCTGTGAGGCTGGAGGTTATGCCATTGGTGTTGCAAATGCCAGCAGGGTTTCCCATGGTGAACTGTGGAACTTCCAGACTAAGACAGACTTGGGAGAAGGAAGAGGCCATCCACTGCTCAAATAATTGCCCAGTGAAAATCTTATGAATAGCAGTGTAGCACTGTCTGATATATTACTAGAAAACTTTATGAATAGCCCTGAAACATTGTCCAACATTTTCCAGGGGTGCTGGAAAATGAACCCCTCAGGACAGAAGGCAAAATATGACTACAGAAGAGCTCCCTCTTCAGAAAAAAAGCCAACCTTCATGATGTGGATAGAGTAAAGGTTTTGGACCCCACATTTGCTGATGTTGCATGTCTCAAGATAAGAAGAAAGAGCTGCAAACATGCATTAATAACCAGAACATAGAATGTACAAAGTATGAATCTAGGAAAACTGGAACTTGTCAAAAATGAAATGGAATGCATAAAGATCAATATCCTAGGCATCCTTGAGCTGAAATGGACTGGTTTTTGCCATTTTGAATCAGAAGATCATATAATCTACTATGCTGGGAATGACAAATTGGAGAAGACTAGTGGGGCATTCATCATCACAAAGAATATATCAAGATCTATTCTGAAGTACAATGCTGTCAGTGATAAGATAATATCCATACACCTATGAAGAAGACTAGTTAAAGCTACTATTATTCAAATTTATGCACCAACTACCAAAGCTAAAAAGGAGGAAACGGAAGATTTTACTGAATTCTGCAGTCTGATATTGACCAAACATGCAATCAAGATGTGCTGATTATTACTGATGATTGGGATGCAAAAGTTGGAAACAAAGATGAATCACTGGTAGTTGGAATATATAGCTTTGGTGATAGAAATGACACTGGAGACCGTATGATCTAATTTTGCAAGACCAATGACTTATTCATTGCAAATACCTTTTCTTCAGCTATACAAATGGCAACTATACATGTGGACTTCACCAGGAATCAGATTGACTACATCTGTGGCAAGAGATGATGCAGAAGCTCAATATCTTCAGCCCAAACAAAGCCTGGAGCTGACTGTGAAACAGACCATTAGTTGTTCATATACAAACAAAAGTTGGAGCTGAAGACAATTAAAAATAGTCCACAAAAGCCAAAATATGACCTTGATTATATCCCTCCTGGATTTAGAGACCATTTAAAGAATAGAGTTGAAGGACTGAACACCAGTGACCAAAAACCAGAGGAATTGTGGGATGTCATCAAGAATATCATTCATGAAGAAAGCAAAAGGTCATTAAAAAGACAGGAAAGGAAGAAAAGACCAAAATGGATGTCACAAGAGACTCTGAAACTTACCCTTGAATGGAGAGTAGCTAAAGCAAATGGAAGAATCAACAGGATAAATGAACAGAACAGAAGATTTCAAAGAGCAGTTCAAGAAGACAAAGTCAATTACTATAATGAAATGTGCAAAGACCTAGGGTAAGAAAACCAAAAGGGAAGAACACGCTCAAGCTGAAGAAACTGACGGAAAATTTAAGCCTCAAATTGCAATATTAAAAGATTCCATGGGCAATATATTGAATGAAGCAGGAAACAGCAAAAGAAGATAGATGGAATACACAGAGTCACAGTACCAAAAATAATTGGTAGATGATCATCCATTTCAGGAGGTGGCACATAATCAAGGACTAATGACATTAAAGGAAGAAGTTGAAGCCACACTGAAGGGAGTGGTGACAAATAAGGCCTCTGAAATTGACAGAATAACCTTTGAGGTGTTTTAACAAACAGATGCTGCACTGGAGGCACTCACTCGGCTAGGCCAAGAGATTTGAAAGACAGCTACCTGGCCAAATGACTGGAAGGATCTGTATTTCTACCAATTCCAAAGAAAGGTGGTCCCACAGAATATGGAAAATATCAAACAATATCACTGATATCACATGCAAGTAAAATCTTACTGAAGATAATTTAAAAAACAGTTGCAGCAGTATATTGATAGAAAACTTTCAGAAATGCAAGCAGCATTCAGAAGGGGACATGAAACCAGGATATCATTGCTGATGTCAGAATGATCTTGGCTCAAAGCAAAGAATACCAGAAAGATGTTTACTTGTGTTTTATTGACTATGCAAAGGCATTTGATCATATTTATCATAACAAATAGTGGGCAATGTTGAGAAGAATGGGAATTCTAGAACACTTAATTGTACTCATGATGAACTTGTACATAGACCAGGAGGCTGTCACTTGAAGAGAACAGAACAGAACATGGGAATACTGCATAGTTTAAAATCAGGAAGGTAGTGTATCAGGGTTGTATCCTTTCACCATACTTATTCAATCTGTATGCTGAGCAAATAACCTGAGAAGCTGGAGTATATGGAGTATCAGGATTGGAGGAAGGCTCACTAACAATCTGAGATACGCAAACAACACAACTTTGGGTGCTGAAAGTGAGGATGACTTGGAGGATGACTGATGAAGATTAAAGACTACAGTCTGCATCATTGATTACTTCTCAATATAAAGAAAACAAAAATCCTCACAACTGGACCAATAAGAAGCATCATGATAAATGGAGAAAAGATTGAAGTTGTCAAAGACTTCATATGACTTGGTTCTACAATCGACACCAATGGAAGCAGCAGTCAAGACATCAAAAGATGTATAACACTGGGCAAATCAGCTGCAAAAGACTTCTTTTAAGTGCTGAAGAGCAAAGATATCTCCTCGAAGACTAAGGTACACCTGACACAAGCCATGGTATTTTCAATTGCTTCATATGCATGTGAGAGCGGGACAATGAATAAGGAAGACTGAAGAAGAATTCATTCTTTTGAGTTGTGATATTTGCAAAAAATGCTGAAAGCACCATGCACTGCTGAAAGAACTAACAAATCCGTCCTGGAAAAAGTGCAGCCAGAATGCTCCTTGGATGCGAGAATGCTCAGACTTCATCTCACCCACTTTTGTCATGCTGTCAGAAGGGACCATTCTCTGGAGAAGGTTGTCATGCTTGGTAAAGTGGAGGGTCAAGAAAAAAGGGGAGGGCCCTCAACAAGATGGATTGATGCAGTGGCTGAAGTGATGGCCTAGGTAACGCAGAGATCGTGGGGCTAGCACAGGACTGGGCAGTGTTTCGTTCTGTTGTACATAATGTCACTGAGTCAGAGATGGCTTGATGGCACGTAACAACAACAATATTGTTTCCCATCGTTGTTTGAAAATTGTCTGGTATATCATCCCAAGAAAACTATCATATTAAGGGAATAATTAACTAGTTTAAAACTAATTAATTAGGTCAGTATTATCCATTTCCACTTGTCCTGCCCAAACGTTATCCAAATTTTCCTATTAGTTTTTTTTTTTTTTAACTTAGCTTAAGTCTTATTTATTTCTTTAAATTTATCCTTTTTTTTTTTTTTTTAATACTCAGAATTCTAAGATAGAGTGCAGTCTGGTTTGCTTAAATCACTGCTGTCAAGTTGATTCCAACTCATAGTGGCCCTGTGGGACTGAGTAAAACTGTCACATAGGGTTTCCAGGGCTATAAATTTTTATAGAAGGAGAATGTCACATCTTTTTCCTGCAGAGCTGCTGGAGGGTTCAAACTACTAACCTTTGCATTAGCAGCTGAGCACTTTAGCCAGTGAACCACCAGGGTTTTTTTCTGGTTTGCTTAATTCTGTGTTTTTGAAAGTGTTGTTCAAGACAAAGCTCATCATTTTACTTGGAATTTTGCTTCTTGCCATGATTTAGCTCTGACTCATGGTGACTTTAATGAGTTTTGGTGGTGTAGTACCTAAGGTGTTTGATGGCTAAGCAACAGGTTGTCGGTTCAAACTCACCAGTCCCTTTGTGGTAGGAAGATGGAGCAATCCACTTCTGTAAAGATTTACTGTCTCAGAAACCCCGTGGGGGTCACTATGAGTTGGAATCAACTCGATGGCAGTGAGTTTGTTTTTTTAGTTTCATGGTGATCTTATGTGTAACACAACAAAACATTGTTGCCTCATATGTTGTCTTCAGAATTGTTGGTATGTTTGAATCCATTGTTGTAGTTATTGTGTCACTCAATCTAATTGAGAGCTTTTCTAAGTTTCTCTGACCCTTAACTGTATCAACTATGCTGTCCTTTTCTAGCAATTGTCTTTTCTGATGGTTGGCGTTTCCAAAGTAAGAGAGCCAAATCTCACCATCATCACTTTTAAGAACCATTCTGGTTGTATTTCTTTTAAGCCTGATTTGTTCATTTTTCTGACAGTCTATGGTGTATTCAATATTCCTTGCCAACACAACTAGAATGTGCCGATTCTTCTGTCTGCTTTGTTCATTGTCCAGCTTTTCCATACACATGAGGCAATTGAAAGACTACAAATCATCAGACACCATCCCAGACCCACTAAAAAATAAACTGTTGGGAGTGGGACCTAGAAATATCTGTTTTTAAACCCTCCGGGTCATTGAGAACCACAGGATCAAATAATGATCATTTTACTTTCCTTCCAAGCATTTCTGAAAACTTTTAACCTTGGGAATTCTCTAGGGACATTACGGTAAACTGATAACTTCCTTAAACAAGTTATTCATGATAGTGAAATAATTTTGAATATTGTCACTTCTATTTATGTTACTGAATAGTAAAGTCACTTCTTCATGCTCACAAATAGGATTTATGAAGAACAAATTACATTATGTAAATATGTAGCTTTTTAAAAGTGGAACTATGTGGTTTAGGGACATTTTGTTTGCAGAATTTGTTTACAAGTAGCAATTAAATAAATAAATAAATATATATATATATATATATATATATATGCAAAATAGAAAATATAAATGTGTACTATCACTGCACGGGGACTATGGTTGGTGCAACCGGCACAATTTTAAATGTAAGTCCTTGAATTATATACAACCAATCAGACCATAAGTGAATTCAATCAATCAGACCTTTGGAATGTCTTGATTACTTGCGGTTAAGGAACAGAGTACTTTTTTTCTAATTGCCATCAGGAAAACTTGCTCACAAACTGGGGTTAGCAGTCAGTTTGGCTCTTAATAAGCAACTCACATGAATTGTAGAAGTAAATTGCTCTTAGTCTGTGACTAGCAAGCAGTAAGTTTGTTTCAATTGGTAAAATATCTAGTGATCATTTCTATAAGACAAAGGAAGTTTATTTGAGTAATGTTATGCAAAAATGGCAAAAGAAAGTGACTTAAGAAAAATACAACTTGCTTCTTCTCAAATCTCAGAGTTGTTGTTGTTGTTGTTAAGTGCCGTCGAGTTGTTTCCGACTCATAGCGACCCCATGCACAGCAGAACGAAACACTGCCCGATCCCGTGCCAGCCCCACAATCCCTGCTATACTTGAGCCCATCATCGCAGCCAACGTGTCAATCCATCTCGTTGAAGGCCTCCTTCTCTTT
>NW_006922351.1:350103-351381 GCF_000298275.1 Orycteropus afer afer
GCAAATTCTTTTGCTAGTTGGGGTTTAGTCCACTTCTATATCCTTTCCTTCAAGGCTCAGGGGTCCAAGATTATCTTCTGTGTCTGTGTTAATTTGTTTCCTTTTTCTTTGTTGAAGAGGGTCTGTGCAGTCTTTCTGCCTAGTCCGCCATCTTGCCACTAAACCTCCCAATCCTAATTCTTAATTCAAGAAATATTTAAGGATCAGTAACACCTGTGTAGAAGACTTGAGGCACTTACTGATGAAGACCAAAGACTTCATCCTTTAGAAAAAATTACACTTCAACATAAAGAAAACAAAAATTCTCACAACCAGACCAATAAGCAACATCTGATAAATGTTCCCATTTATTTAATGATTAAAATTGTTGAGGATTTCATTTTACTTGGATCCACAATTAATGCCCTTGGAAGCATCAGTCAAGAAATCAAATGAAGTATTATTGCATTGGGAAAATCTGCTACAAAAGACCTCTTTAAAGTATTTAAAAGTAAAGATATCACCTAGAAGACTAAGGGTCCCTGACCCAAACCATGATATTTTCAATCACCCTATATACATGAGAAAGCTGAACAATAAGACCAAAGAAGAATTGATTCATTTGAATTATACTTTTGGCAAAGAATGATGAATATACCAAAGACTGTTAGAAGAATGAACAAATGTGTCCTGGAAGAATTATAATCAGAAAGGTCCTTAGATGTTAGAGTGGCAAGGCTGGATTTCAACTTCTTTGGCCATATTATCAGGAAAGAACAGTCCCTAGAGAATATTGTTGGTAAATTAGAGGGTTAATGAAAAAGAGGAAGATCTTCAATGACACAGTGGTTGCAACAATGGGCTCAAACATAGCAATAGTTGTGAGTACTTCATTCTTTTGAACTTGGTGTCACTATGGATTAGAATTAATTCAGAGGCACCTAATAACAACCCAAACAGCCAGCACTAAATGAAAAAATATGAGTAGCCTCATTGTGACTTGACTCTCAGCTTTTAGCTGCATCCTGATAAGTGAGCTTCTGCTTTTTTTCCTGATTGGATTCTTCTGATAAGAGTACTGGAGGTGGACTGGTTAGAAGTATTTGGCTGCTCACCCAAAGGTCCATGGTTCAAAGCCACCAGCCACTCCACAGGAGAAAGATGAAGCAATCCACTCTGTAAAGATTTGCAGTCTTGGGAACCCTATGGGATGGTTTGGCTAGGAGTCAGAATGGACCCGAAGACAATGAGTTGCGGTGGGACTCCTTTGTTCCTCTCAGGCTCTTACTCTTCCAGCCA
>NW_006922351.1:354709-357884 GCF_000298275.1 Orycteropus afer afer
TGCTTACCTTGCTCCCGGAGACCTGGTCCCTCTTGGGAGGGTAACAAGGGAAAGTGTTCAGTGCAGATCAGTGAGTAAGCACCAGCCCGCCCGTGCTTACCTTGCTCCTGGAGACCTGGTCCCTCTCGGGAGGGTAACAAGGGAGCCGTCTGAGCACTAGTGACTGGGTTTTACCCCTTTCTCCTGATCTTCCGGCCTGCTACTCTCTGCTACGCCCGTGCTTACCTTGCTCCTGGAGACCCGGTCCCTCTCGGGAGGGTAACAAGGAAAAGTGTTCAGTGCAGATCAGTAAGCACCAGCCTGCCTGTGCTTACCTTTCTCCCGGAGACCCGGTCCCTCTCGGGAGGGTAACAAGGGAGCCGTCTGAGCACTAGTGACTGGGTTTTACCCCTTTCTCCTGCTCTTCCAGCCTGCTACTCTGTGCTACGCCCGTGCTTACCTTGCTCCAGAGACCCAGTCCCTCTGGGGAGGGTAACAAGGGAAAGTGTTCAGTGCAGATCAGTGAGTAAGCATCAGCCATAGGCCATGTACATATGTGATTGCCTGCTGTAGTGGTTTTTTTATGATTGAAATAATATTTTTTTTGCTCTTTACACTCCCTTCTCCCCAACTTTTACCCACCTTTAGAGCCTGCTACCTGCCAAGAGACAACTTTAATGCAAATCTTTCCTTTATTGCACAAATTTCTGATGTTACCTCACCACTAGCTGTTGGGACAGGAGCTCTGGTAGCGTAGTGCTTAAGGCACCTGACTGCTCACCAGAAGGCTGGCGGTTCAAAGAGTGGGTTCAAACCCACCAGCCACTCCTCGGAAGGAAGATGGGCAATCTACTTCCGTAGTGATACTGCCTCGGAAACTCAAAGAGGGGTCACTATGAGTCTGGTCCGACTCGACGGCACATAACAACAACAACAACAGCTGTTGGGACATATGATTATTGCCCAGTACAGTTTGCTCTGCTAGGTTATTTTCTAAAGTGTATGAAACTCTAATATTTATGCATATGTATAATGAAAGTGCTTGAAGGCGTGAATGAAGGAAGGAAAATCCACCAATACATATACACTGCCATTGTGCTCACTACAGGAGGGATCATACATGTTAATTAATTAATTACTAATATAAGTCACCATTTGTCATTCACTAAGTTAGAATTTTTTTTTTGGAAGTTTAGTAGAGAGATGCAAAAAATGTGTAGTTTTTATTTTTGAAGATGGAAGGAGAAAAAGCCTATTGACAATTGAAGTAGGGTGACAGTGAGGGTAAAATAAAATGTTTGAAATATAAACAAAACCTATAATCACTTTACTTTTTACAAGTGGTGAGTGGTAGTTCATGCCTGCTGCTATAGTTGCAGGGTAAAGGGGATAGACTGGCTCTTTCCAGGTATGTGATCTTTATTCCCAATGTCAACACTACAACTCATATGTAAAGTAAAGGAAGAACAATGTCATTACTGAGTATATGACACATATCTGACAGGTAAACAAGCAAGCAATCAAAACCCAAGGACAACACTAACTCTTCAGTGTGTAATCCTTTCAGCATTTGCAATCTGTTTATTAAATTAGCCAAACATTATCAGGCTAAACTGTAGAAACCAGACAATGCCTAATTTTCCTGATTCTGAGAATTTAGAAATAAAATCCTTCTTAAATAGTAATGCGGTTTTCTAAATGTTGATAATATATGTTGCTCAAAAGACATAACTAGGTTGAACATTACAACAACATCTGTAGAAGCACAGTGAAAACCGTCAGTATATGTCAACATCTCTAGCAATACCTCCCTGCAGCCAGGTGCAGGCATTAATAAGAATCCTATAAAAGAACCATTACAATTTAAAAGTGGTGGGATACCCATATCAAAATCTCTGTCAGAATAGAAAGCAATAAAAGGGACTGCAGCCCAAGAAAGCTTAGTATGATAAATTCACCAGGCAGAAAAGTTTAGTCCATAGTATTCAATAAGCAAAGCCTTGGGGATCACATAAACAAAGAGAGAGAGAGAGGGAAGAGCAAATCCCTGGAGAGCACCATTAGCATAATTGAGCACTTAAATGCACAAGAAACAAATTGAGACCACTTAAGTAAATAAGGAGAAAGCTATGTAAAGACAACATCAAGATGCTGCAATTGATGTTTAACTGCTACCATCTCTGGAATTAAGCAGGTTTGATACATTTAAGGGCTAGTTCATTAGCACAGAGCTAAATGGTTAAGCATGTGACCTTCTGCAACAGACAACTTGGGTTTGAACCCAAGTATCGGCACCTGGTAGATGTATGATTTTAAACAAGGTTCTTATATTCTTTAGGACTTGATTCCCTTATCTATAAAATTTGCATAATAATAACACGCTCTCACATGCTTTTTAAGTGAGATAGTGCTGATAAAGTGTTTATAATAGTGCATGACTCCATAAATAAGTAGTACTTTATTATACTAATTATTATTATAATTGACAATAGTAGCTGTAGCAGTTATAAAGAGACGTGTAAGTTTGTTGTTGTTATGTGCCGTTGAGTCAGACCCAACTCATAGCAACCCCTCCTTGGGTTGCCGAGGCAGTGTCACCATAGAAGTAGATTGCCCAAACTTCCTTCTGAGGAGTGGCTGATGGATTTGAACTACCAGCCTTCTGGTTAGCAGTCAAGTGCCTTAGGCACTATGCTACCAGAGCTCCTATTTTAGATACTTCATAAATAAGTGCAAACTAGTGGATTGGTAACTAATAGGATTTATCTTCATATTAATAATTCTTAATCAATTAGTTAAATATCTGACTCAGGACTATATTAATTGGACCTCTATTAAATTTTGCTCTCTTAAAAAAAAGGAGGAGAAAAGAGGGAGAGAATTAACTAATCTGTAGTATAAAGCTTGTTGTTATGTACTGTTGAGTTTAACCAAAACAAAAATGAGAAGATACACTTTCACAAATTATTTGATTTACATTCTGCAACTGAGTACTTCAAAATGTTGTAACAATCTTGGTTAATATAAACAAAGATATGGACAATAGTTAGTGAAATTAATGTCCCATCAACCATTCACACAGTGATTTCATCTATTTAAGACGAGTGATTGTACATTACTTATACATAAAATTTGTGTATTTATTTAATTCTTAATTTTTTTTGGTAAACTTTTTTTGAAGTGATATATATATATA
>NW_006922351.1:358610-371628 GCF_000298275.1 Orycteropus afer afer
GAAGGAAGGTTGGGCAATTTACTTATGTAGTGATACTGCCTTGGAAACCCAAGGAGGGGTTGCTATGAGTTGGGCAGACTTGACGGCACATAACAACATATACATATACATATATCTATCTATCTATATATGTATGTATGTATATGTATATATATACATACACACACACACACACACTCACACGTGTGTGTGTGTCTGTGTATCACTGGTGTAGAGTTGATTTGACTCATAGCGACCCCTCCTTGGTTTTCCAGTGAGGTATCTCTGCAGAAATAGATTGCCTAATCTTCCTTCTGAGGAGTGGCTGGTGGCTTTGAACCACCAGCATTCTGGTTAGCAGGCAAATGCCTTAGGCACTATGCCATCATATAAAGCTATAAATCTTATGCTTATAGGTTAGTTTAGTTTTGTTTTTTAAATAAGTAAATACATCTAGGTACCCAGTGTCCAGAGCATGGTATAAAATATTACAAGTATCCCTGCAACCTCTCTTGTAACTTTCTCAGTCATTACAAACTCAGTAAAGGTAACCACTATTCTGACTTCTATCCAGCAGTTTAGTTACATCTGATTTTTACTTTTCATACATAAAATCATATAGTATACCATATTTTGTGTTTGAGATACTTTTTCTCAACACGAGTCTAAGAGATTTATTTGTATTGCCACTTGAAATAGTAGTTGAGCTGTTCTCACTGTTCAATAGTAACTCATTATATGCAGGTGTTATATAATACATATGTTTCCTATTCTACTCTTGATGGAGAGTATTTCCAGGTTTTAGATACTAAGAATTGTGCTTAATGAATGTTTGTGCATTTCTATGCTATACAGTTGTGTTCATTTTTGTTAGGTTTCTGTCTGGGAGTTGAATTGCTTTGTCATGAGGTATGCATGTATTAGTTTTAGAACACACTGTCAACAGTTTTCCAAAGTGGTTGTACCAATTTACAATAGAATATATGAAAGTGTCTTTTGATCCATTAAAGTGCCCCAAATTGGTATTTTCAGTTTCTTTAAGTTTCAGCCATTCTGGTGGATGTGTAGTAGTTTCTCATTGTGGTTTTAATTGCATTTCCTTTATGACTTACATTGTTGAGCACTTTATATACATATATTGGACACTTGTATGTTCTCTTATTATGAATGCTTACTCAAGTGTTTTCATTTTTTTTTTTTTACACAATTTCTTTTTTTAATCACTATATGGGGTTTATTGAATAGAAGTTTTTGATGGGCATGTATGGGAAAGTCTTCTTTGAGACCAGCCTTTTGAATCTCTTAAAAGTAACTTTCAATAAACAGAAGTTTTCAAGTTTGATAACCTCCAGTCTGTGAATATTTTTTTTTTTTTGACTGGTGATTTTTGGGTTGTGTTTAAGAAATCAATGTCAAGCAAAAATCAGGATATAATAATTTCTAGAAGTTTTATTCTATTTTTCTTCATCTTAATTCCATAATTCATTTGGAATATATTTTTCAGTATGGTCTTAGGCAAGGGTGGAGGTGTTTTGTATTTTTAAATGAATTTCTTTTTAAAATATTTATTGAAGTCATGTAAGCATCTAAGAACAATTTCTCTCCTGTATTTTATTGGAGATGTTATTTATAACTCTTTATGTTTTTTTAAATGGACTGTTTTTGGCCACTTTGAATCAGATTGTCATATGATCTACTATTTTGGGAATGATAAATTGAAGAGGAATGGTGTGGCATTCATTATCACAAAGGATGTTTCAAGATCTGTCCTGAAGTACAATGCTGTCAGTAATAGGATAATACCCATATGCCTACAAGGAAGATACATTGATAATACTATTATCAATAGCATGCTATTTATGCACAACCACCAAAGCCAAAGATGAGGAAATTGAAGACTTTTATCAATGTCTACAGTTTGGAATTGACCAAACATGCAATCAGGATGTGTTAATTATCACTGGTGACTAGAATGCAAAAGTTGGAAGCAAGGAAGAATCACTGGTAGTTGGAAAATTTGGCCTTGGTGACAGAAATAATGCTGGAAATTGCATGGTAGAATTTTGCAAGACCAATGACTTATTCATTGCAAATACCTTTTTTCAACAACACAGATGATGGCTGTACACATGGACTTTGCCAGATAGAACACACAGGGATGAGATTGATTACATCTGTGGCAAGAGGCGATGGAAAACTCAATATCTTCAGCCAAAACAAGGCTTGGAGTTGATAGTGGAACAGACCATCAACTGGTCATATGGAAGTTCAACTTGAAGTTAAAAACAATTAAAACAAGTCCACGAGAGCCAAACTATGATCTTGAATATATCCCTCCTGAATTTAGAGACAATCTAAAGAATATATTTGATACACTGAACACCAATGATGGAAACCAGAAGAATTGTGGGATGACATCAAGAACATCATCCATGAAGAAAGCAAGAGGTCACTAGAAAGATGAGAAAAGAAGACTAAAATGGATGATAGAAGAGACTCTGAAATTTGCCCTTGACAGTAGCTAAAACAAATGAAAGAAATGACAAGATAAAAGAGCTGAAGTGAAGATTTCAAAGGGCAACTCAAGAAGACAAAGCCAATTACTATAATGAAATGTACAAACACTTGGTGTTAGAAAACCAAACAGGAAGAACATGCTCAGCATTTCTCAAGCTGAAAGAAATGAGGAAACAATTTAAGCCTCAAGTTGCAATATTGAATGGTTCTATGTGCAAAATATTGAATGATGCAAGAAACATAAAAAGAAGATGGAAAGAATACACAGAGTCACTGTACTAAAAAGAACTCGTCGATCTTCATACATTTCAGGAGGTGGCATATGATCTAGAACCAAGGGTATTGAAGGGGGAAGTCAAAGCTGCAGTGAAGGAATTGGTGAAGAACAAGGCTCTGTGAATTGGATGGAATACCCACTGAGATATTTCAACAAACAGATGCCTCACTGGAGGCACTCACTCAGTTACACTAAAAAATTTGGAAGAGAGCTACCTGGCCAACTGACTGGAAGAGATCCATATTTGTACCCATTCCAAAGAAGAGTGTTCCCACAGAATGTGGAAATTATAGAACAATATCATTAATATCGCATGCAAGTAAGATCTTACTGAAGATCATTCAAAAATGATTGCAGCATTATATTGACAGAGAACTTCCAAAGGTGCAAGCTGGATTCAGAAGAGGATGTGGAACAAGGGATATCATAGCTGTTGTCAGATGGATCTTGGTTCAAGGGAAAAAATACCAGAAAGATATTTACTTGTGTTTTATTGACTATGCAAAGGCATTTGATTGTGTGGATCATGACAAATTATGGATAACATTGAGAAGAATGGGAATTCCCCAGCACTTGATTGTACTCATGAGGAATCTGTACCTTGACCAGGAGGCTGTCGTTCAAACAGAACAAGGGGACACTACATGGTTTAAAATCAAGCAGGGAGTGTGTCAGGGTTGTATTCTTTCTCTACACTTATTCAATCTGTATGCTGAGCAAATAATCCGAGAAGCTGGATTATATGAAGAAAAATGTGGTATCAGGATTGGAGGAAGAATCATTAACAACCTGTGATATGCTGATGACACAACTTTGCTTACTGAAAGTTAGGATGACTTGAGGCACTTACTGATGAAGATTGAAGAATATAGTCTGCAGTATGGATAACAACTCAATATAAAGAAAACAAAATCCTCACAGCTGGACCAATAAGCAGCATCATGATAGGTACAGAAAAGATTGAGGTTGTCAAAGAATTCACATTGCTTGGTTCTACAATTGATGCCAATGGAAGCAACAGTCAGGACATTAGACGATGTGTAGCATTGGGAAAGTCAACCGCAAAGGAACTGTTTCAAGTGCTGAGGAGCAAGGATGTCTCCTTGGGGACTAAGGTCTGCCTGACACAAGCCATTACATTTTCAATCGCCTCATAGACATGTGAGAGCTGGACAATGAATAAGGAAGACCGAAGAAGAGTCGATGCTTTTGAGTTGTGGTGCTGGCGAAGAATACTGAAAGTACCATGGACTACTAAAAGAACTAACAGATCTGTCTGGGAGGAAGGGCAGCTGAAATGCTCCTTGGAAGCAAGAATGTCTAGACTTCATCTCACCTACTTTGGTCATGTTATGAGAAGGGACCATTCCCTGGAGAAGAATGTCATGTTTGGTAAGACAAAAGAAGGGAAGACCTCCAACATGATGGAATGACATTGTGGCTGCAACGATGGGTCAAGTATAGCAAGGATCATGGAACTGGTGCAGGATTGGGCACTGTTTCATTCTGCTGTGCATAGGGTTCCTGTGAGTTGGAAAAGACACCTAACAACAACAACAATATTGATAACTTTTTAGAATTCTAATGATTTAAATATTTACAAATGTCAGCAACCTTTTTTTTTTTTCCTTCAACTTTTCTTTCTAGTTGCTAGGATTATTTAGTCTCCCCTTCATTTAACCTACTCCCTTTCAAGGTTACTTCTTTCAGCTTTTATTTACCCTGCAAAAAGAAAAACGACATATGAAATAAAATTTCAGATTCATTTGTATTGTCTATCTTTTTAGTTCTAATAGCTTTGAAACTGATTGAATATATTTTAATAGGGGTGGTGCCCCAAACTATTCTCCAGCAAAAGAGGTAGAGTTATAGCCTAAGACCCCAATGCATATTTGCTATTTGGGCAAGACTAGAAAAATAAAACTATTTGTATAATCATTTATTGTACTTCAATTGCCATATATACTGAAGTGCGTACTGACTTTAAATAATGACTTGTTGTTGTTGTTATGTGCCATCAAGTCGGACTTGACTCATAGCAACCCCTCCTTGGGTTTCCAAGGTGGTATCACTATTGAGGTAGATTACCCAACTTTTCTTCTGAGGAGTGGCTGATGGGTTCGAACCGCCAGCCTTCTGGTTAGTAGTCAAGTGCCTTGGGCACTATGCTACCAGAGCTCCTTAAATAATGACTATTTTCTGTTAATTGAATTCATTAATGCATTCACTCATATATTTATTCAACAAAAATAAATATAAAGCACAAGCTCAGTGTTGGTTTGTTGGTTATTCCAAAATCAAGCCTACTGCCATCAAGTTGATTCTGACTCATAGCAACACCACAGGACAGAGTAGAACTGCTCCATAGAGTTTCCAATGCTTAAAGATTTATGAAAGAAGCAGACTGCTATATGTTTCTTCCATAGAGAAACTGGTGGGTTCAAACCTCCTATCTTTCACCTAGCAGCCAAGTGCCTAACCACTGGACCACCAGGGTATATATACATGTTGTTGTATATTATATAACACATACATTACAGCTCTATGCCCTCAAGAACTTACTGCTTAGCATTAGATTTTAAAAAAAATATCACTGAGGGATTTTTTTCATACATAATTCACATATAACCTTTTTGCTAAGTTTTGTCTTATTTTCAATTAAATTTCAGGAATTTTATAAATCATCAGTGAACAAAGCGTACTAAATTGCCTATTATAAAAATAAATGTGATCATTGCTTTTGAGCAAAATACTTGCAAAAATTCAAGACACATTTTAATAATTTGCATAATTTCTGCACTATTATTTTTTGCATACATTTGAAAGGTATAGGTTATGAGAATAACATAGGGTTAAAATTCCCAAAACTCTTTAATAAAAAAAAAAAATGGTTAAATAATACAGAATAAATTTAATCACACTAAATTTGAGATTATATTTTAAATTGTTATATAAGTATGCTAAAATATGAACCTATAGCTTCTCAAGTGTAAGTATGCAATGCTATAATCCAGTGATATTTTATTGTGCTAATGGCAGATAAAATCTGATTAAAAAAATATATATAGCAAACAGAATATATGAATAAGAGGAAGATAAAAAAGTAATTTTTTCTTAACATTACAAACTATACTGAAGCAAAATTATTAAGCAGTTAAGTGTTAATTTAATTATAGCTTAGCCAGTGCTGAAGTTTTAGCTTAACCAAGTAAAGCAGCCTGAGGGAAACACTGGATTGATCCTTTTACAGAGCAAAAGGTATTCCTTGTCAAGATAACCTACAGTGTTGTTGGTAGGTGTCATTGAGTTGGTTCCAACTCATAGCAATCCTATGTACAACAGAATTGCCTATTCCTACACCATCCTCACAACTATTGCTATGTTTGAGCCCAATGTTGCAGATCCTGTGTCAATTTATCTCTTTTGTGGAAGTTTTTCACTGACCCTGTACTTCACCTAGCATGATGTCCTTTTCCATGGACTGATCCCTCCTTACAATATGTCCAAACTACATGAGATGACATTTCACCATCCACACTTCTAAGGAGCATTCTACTTGTACTAATTCCAAGACAGATTTGTTTATTCTTCTTACAGTCTATGATATGTTCAAAATTCTTCGCCAACACAATAATTCAAAGGAAGCAATTCATTTGCACTCTTCCTTACTAATTGTCTAGCTTTTGTATGCATATGAGGCAATTGAAAATACCATGTCTTGGGTCATCATAAAATTGGAGTATGGAGCTGCCCAACCAAAAGAAGCAAAAAGGATTGGGTTTGAATATTTTCTCAGAATAATTATGCATTAGTGTAGGAAAATATACTTAATAACACAAATTCTGATTGTGACCTTGAATGATACATCACAATTACAAATTTCTCTGGTATAAATAAGGAGATAATAGAGAAATTTTAAAGACACATTTAGAGAATCAGAGCTATTATTCTTACACCAACAGAAGCAGTCAAGATTAATTAGCAAAGTATAGATTAGAGACCTGTTCCTTTCAGAAAATTACAAGTTTAGAATTAAGAATATTCTGTTTTCAACCCACTTCTCACTCTCTAGTGAACATTCACAAAATGTTTAGTATCTACCTTTCATTCTTTATATCCAGTTTATCACCATGTCCTAGACATGTGATCTTTGAGATATCTCTATTCTGATTGCCACAATACACATTTACTCTAGCTTTATCAGTGGTTTATTTAAGGCAAAGGTCTTATTGACATCCTTGTGTCTAGACTTTTATCCACTCCATCTAAACTGCACAACATAGTTGAGCTAAACAATTTTTTTATTATAAAAATTTCTCTTAAGGAAACATCATCATTTCTAATTTTATCAAATACAAGCCCTCATCTTTTATTTTCTGCCTTCTTTTACAACCATACATCTGCAATTTGTTGAAACGTGATTTTTACTACTAATATGATAAGACCATTCTTTCTCCTGCATAATTCATGGAAATTATTAATTAATTTATGGATTAATCTGGGGCATTTAGATAATGTTGGAGATTTATTCACTCTTAGTTATTTTTTTTCTTGCAATGAACTTTTAAAATATAACTTTCTATAAAGTGAAAATTGTATGTAATTCCTAAATAACAATTTTCCCCATAGTTAGATTTTCACAAATAATAGCTAACAGATTCTTACACAATTATAATGCAATAACCAAAAGAAACCAAAACCAAACTCACTGCCATCAAATCAGATCCAGCTCATACCAACCCCTCCTTGAGTTTCCAAGGCAGTATCACTATGGGAGTAGATTGTCCAATCTTCCTTCTAAAGAGTGGCTGGTGGGTTTGAACTGACAGCCTTCTGGTTAGCCTTAGGCACTATGCTACCAGAGCTCCCATAATACAATAGAGTTTTTCATTATTTCATTTTTATCTGATTTGACACTCAATATTCCTATATTTTCAAACATTTATAGACTTCAGCATTTCCTCTTTTTCTATGTATTCATAACCTCTCTAAAGTCAGCTGATAAATAACCTTAATTACATGTGCAAAGTCTCTCTCTTTCTCTTTTTTTTTTTTTTTGTATAATATAACATATTCACAGAAAATATCACCAAAGGACAAAGTGATAGAGCCCATAATTGCAGAGCCCATAATTCTGCCACAAGTCCACATTTGTGGAATAAGAAATTTGTAGAAGTATATTAATAGAATCATTGTTTGTAAGAGTGAAAATTTGGACAGGACTAACTAGAAGGCTGGTGGTTCAAACCCACCAGCCACTCCTCAGAAGGAAGATTGGGCAATCTACTTCTGTAGTATTACTGCCTTGGAAAGTCAAGGAGGGGTTGCTATGAGTCAGGTCCGACTCGATAGCACATAACAACAACAACAAATATTTGTCTAAAGAAAAAAAATGAAAGCTCAAATGAACTATGATATATTCACATTATTAAATATTCTCTAGAATTTAAAATGATTATAATGTAGCTAAGAACTACAATATGGATATGTTTAATAATACAGTAAACCAAAAACTACTTAGCTTTGAATTAATTACAACTCATGGCAACTCCATATATATTAGAGTAAAACTGTGCTCTGCTCTGTAGGATTTTCAATGATTTATGTTTTGGAAGTAGATTGTCAGGTTTTTATTTTGAATCACCTCTGGACGGACTACAGCTCATAGCATGTCAGTTAGCAGATGAGCTACTTAACTGTTTGCAACACATAAGGACTCCAACAATATAATGAAATACCCATTAAATTAAAACTAAAGAAAATTAAAACTAAACCTAAATGTGGTAATTAAAAATATAGCAGTGATAAACATGATATAGGGTAATCATTATCTCCAGTGAACAACGTAAGGGAAGAAATATGAGGCAGGGCACATAAACAGATTTAAGCTGTTGTCAAAGTCCACCATTCACATGTCAGTTGTCATTTGGTGGCTTGGATGTTGCTATGATTCTGGAAGCTATCTTCAAATACCATGCAGGGTTTCCCATCATGGACAGTTTTCAATGGAGCTTCCAGACTAAGACAGACTAGGAAGAAGGACCTGGCAATCTCCTGAAAAAAGGTGGTCACTGAAAACCCTGTGAATATCAGTGAAACACTGTCTAATATAGTACCAGAAGATGAACTCCTGGAAAGCACTAAACCTATTACTGGGGAAGAGTATTTGAGGAAGATCTGTCTCCACAAAGTAGAATCTACTTTAATGAAATGATTGGAGTAAAGCTTTCTGGACCTGCATTTGCTGAGGTGGCATAACTCAAAATAAGAAGAAACAACTGCAACCATCTATTAATATTCGAAACATTAATGCACAAAATATGAATCTAGGAAAATTGGAAGTTATAAAAATAAAATGGAGCACTTAAAGACAGATATCTGTGGTAGTTAAGGTTGTTGCCAATTTGGCTGTGCCTTGTTGAGTGGCTGGGCAGCCGGAGGTAGTTATTCCCCATGATGAGACTGACAATCACCTCCATGGTGGGATATGCCACAAGCAGCTAAGTAGCTGCTTTAGGGATGTTCTCTGCTTCCCATATATAAAGAGAAGCTTTAGGATTGGTCTCCAGCCTTTTGGCACACTTGAACCCTGCATGTAGCCAAGTCATTGTTTGACAGCCTGCCATGCCCTGCTGATCTTGGGACTTCTTCTGGACTTGAATTAGTGGCCTGCCATGTTGTTTGGTAATATTGGGACTGTGCCTTATTACTTGTCAACCTTGGGCTTGTCAGCCTCAGCCTCCAGCAGCTGTCTGAGTGAAGAAAAGCCTCCAGCTTCAGTAGACCAGGAGTAGGAGGCAGCGCTGAAGCCCAAGGTTGAGGGGCTTTCACCCAGCCCCTAGAGCCTGGCACTTGGAACTTGGACTTAAAGCCTCCAAAATTGTAAGAGATAAACTACTGTTTGTTAAAGCCATCCCATTGGTGTTATACACTGTCAGAGTGGCACTAGTTAACCAAAAGAATATCCTAGGCATTAGTGAGCTGAAATAACTGGTATAGGTCATTTTTTAAGAAAATGTTTTACTGTGATTTGATGGTATTGATCATTTTGAATCAGACTATTATGTACTCTACTATGGTGGGAATGACAAATTGAAGAGGAAAGATGTCACATTCATTGTCACAAAGAACGTATAAAGAATATTCTAAAATACAAAGATGTTAGTGATAGGATAATATCCATACACCTAAAAGAAAGACCAGTTAATATGGCTATTGTTCAAATTTATGCACCAACCACTAATAGAAAAGATGAAGAAACTGAAGATTCTTTACCAACTTCTGTAGACTGAAATAGAACAAACATGCAATCAAGATACATTAATAATCACTGGTTATTGGGATGTGAAATTTGGGAACAAACAAAAAAGGATCAGAACTTGCAAAACGTAGCCTTGGTGATAGAAATAACATGTTTCATAGATCACATGATAGAATTTTGCAAGACCAATGACCTATTCACTACCAAACCAAACTCACTGCTGCCAAGTCGTTTCCAACTCATAGCAACCCTTCTTTGGGTTTCTGAGGCAGGATCTCTATGGAAGTAGATTGCTCAGTCTTCCTTCTGAGGAGTCGCTTATTGGTTTGAATTGCCAGCCTTCTGGTTAGCAGTCAAGTGCCTTAGGCACTACGCCTCTAGAACTCCTCATTGGAGATATCTTTTTTCAACAGCATAAACAGTATCTATACATATGAACCTCACCAAATGGAATACAGGAGAATCACTACATCTGTGGGAAGAAATAATGGAGAAGCTAAATATCATCAGTAAAGAAAAGGCCAGGGGCTGATTGTAGAACAGACCAACAAATGCTCATATGCAAGTTCAAGTTGTAGCTGTAGAAAACTAACCCAAGAGAGTCACAATATGACCTTGAGTATATCCCATCTAAATTTAGAGACAGTCTCAAGAATATATTAGATGTATTGGACACTAATGAGCATAAACTAGATGAGTTGTGGAATGACATCAAGGACATGTTACATGAAGAATGTAAAAGGTCATGAAAAAGACAGGGAAGGAGGAAAAGACTAAAATGGATGTCAGAAGAGATTCTGAAACATGTTTTTGAACACAGAGTGGCTAAAATGAATGGAAGCAATGATGAAATAAATGAGCTATACAGAAGATTTAAAACAGCAACTCAGAAAAACAGAGGAAAGTATTATAAAGAAATGTGCAAAAACCTGGAGTTATAAAGCAAAAAAGGAAGAAAATGCATGGCAATGTTCAACCACTTCAGGAGGTAGCATAAGATCAAGAACTAATGGTATTGAATGAAGAATTCCAAGTTTCACCAAAGGCCTTGGCCAAAAACAAAACTTCAGAAATTGACAGAATACTGACTGAGATATTTTAAAAATTGATGCAATACTGGAAGGTCTCACTCGTGTGTGGCAAGAAATTTGGAAGACAGCAACCTCGCCAACTTACTGGAAGAGATCTGTATTTGTATTTATTTCAAAATAAGTGATCCAAGAGAATGTGGAATAATTAATATCACACATGTAAAATTTTGCTGAAGATAATTGAAAAATAGTTGAAGCAATACATTGACAGGGAACTGCCAGAAATTCAAGCCAGATTAGGGAGTACATAGAATTAGAAATATCATTGCTGATGTGAGGTAGACTGACAGAAAGCAGAATATGTGTGCCTGTGGTTTTTTTTGTGTGGATCATAATAAATTATGGATAACATTGGGAATTCCAGAACACTTAATTGTGCTCTTATTCAGTCTTTACATAGATAATGAGGCAGTTGTTCAAGCAAAACAAGGGTATGTTCTGTTGTATAAAATCAGGAAATGTGTAATTCATCATTATTTCCTTTCACTGTACTTATTCAATCTGTTTGATGAGTACATAATTCAAGAAGCTGGATGATCTAAAGAAGAACACAGCATCATTGTAGGAAGTCTCATTAACATCCTGGCATATACCAATGATATAGCCCTGCTTGGTGAAATAAGATTTGAATCACTTACTGATGAAGATTAAAGATGATAGTCATCTTTACACCTCAACATAAAGAAAACAAAAATCTTCACAACTGTACCAGTAAACAATATCATAATAAATGGAGAAAAAAATGGAGTTGTCAAAGATTTCATTTTACTTGGCTCCACAAACAATGCTAATGGAAGGACCTTCAACAAATCAACTGACATATTGCATTTGGCAAATCTGCTTTAAAAGACATCTTAATGTATTCAAAAGCAAAGATCTCAGTTTGAAGACTCTGAAGCCAGACACTAGCAATAGCATTTTTGATTACCTCATATGAATAAGAAAGCTGGACAATGAATAAGGAAGACCAAAGGAGAATTGATACATTTGAATAATGTCATGGTGAAGAATATTACATGTACCATGCACTTCTAGGAACCCAGACAGAGGAACCCGGCAGAGGAGCAGTCAGCCTCAGGGATCCAGGTGAGGAGAGAGAACCCAGACACACCCAAAGCAGCAGGATGGGAGAGTGGGAGAAAGGGGATTAAAAGCCAGGAACCTGGAGAGAGGAGCAGTCAGCTGCAAGGATCCAGGTGAGGAAAGGGAACTCAGGCACACCCAAGGAAGCAGAGTGGGAGAGCAGGAGAAAGGGGATTAAAAGCCAGGAACCCAGACAGAGGAGCAGTCAGCTACAGGGATCCAGGTGAGGAGAGAGAACCCAGGCACGCCCAAAGCAGCAGGATGGTAGAGCGGGAGAAAGCAGAATAAAAGCCAAGAACCTGGACAGAGGAGCAATCAGCTACAGGGATCCAAGTGAGGAGAGGGAACTCAGACACGCCCAAAGCAGCAGGGCAGGAGAGTGGGAGAAAGGGCATTAAAAGACCCAGGAACCGGGACAGAGGATCAGTCAGCAGCTGGGATCCAGGTGAGGAGACAGAACCCAGGGATGCCCAAAGAAGCAGGGTGGGAGAGTGGGAGAAAGGGGATTAAAAGGCCTGGAAGCCGGACAGAGGAAGAGTCAGCCACAGGGACCCAGGTAAGGGTGGTAGGAGAGGTTTCCAACAGGCAGACAAACCTGTCTGTTGGTTTGTCCTACCATGGTGATGTGTTGGTGTGAGTTTTGAGGCTGAGCCACTGGTGTTTCAAACCTAGCAGGATGCTCATGGTACACAGGTATCAGCCCAGCTCAAAGACTGAGACAGACTAGGAAGAAGGAAGAGGTCATCCACTTCTCAAAGAATTGGCCAGGGAAAACCTTATGAATAGCAAAGAAACACTGTTTGATACATT
>NW_006922351.1:372248-374713 GCF_000298275.1 Orycteropus afer afer
CAATGACTTGTTCATTGCAAACCCCTTTTTTCAACAACACAAATGGCAGCTCTACACGTGGACTTCACCAGATGGAACACACAGGAATCAGATTGACTACATCTGTGGCAAGAGGCATTGGAAAAATTCAACATCTTCAGCCAAAACCAGGCCAGGAGATGATTGTGGAACAGACCATCAACTGCTCATATGCAAGTTCAACTTGGAGTTAAAGACAATTAAAACAAGTCCAAGAGAGCCAAAATATGATCTTGAACATATCTCTCATGAATTTAGAGATCATATAAAGAATAATAGGTTAGGTACACCGAACACCAATGATGGAAAACCAGAAAAATTGTGGGAGGATATTATCCATGAAGAAAGCAAGAGATCACTAAAAAGATGAGGAAAGAAGAGAATACCAAAGTGGATGATAGAAGAGACTCTGAAACTTGTCCTAGAGTGGAGAGTAGCTAAAGGAAATGGAAAAAAAATAACAAAATAAAAGAGCTGCACAGAGATTTCAAAGAGCAGCTCAAGCAGACAAAACCAATTACTATAATGAAATGTGCAAAGACCTGGAGTTTGAAAACCAAAAGGGAAGAATGCACTCAGCATTTCTCAAGCTGAAAGAATTGAAGAAAAAATGTAAGCCTCGAGTTGCAATATTGAGAGATTCTATGGGGAAAATACTGAATGATGCAGGAAACCTCAAGAGAAGATGGCAGGAATACACAGAGTCACTGTACCAAAAAGAACTAGTCGATCTTCATCCATTTCAGGAAGTGGCATACCATCTAGAGCCAATGGTACTGAAGGAAGAAGTCAAAGCTACAATGAAAGAACTGGTGAAGAACAAGACTCTGGGAATTGATGAAATACCGATTGAGATGTTTCAACAAGTGGATGCTCCATTGGAGGCACTCACTTGGCTATGCCAAGAACTTTGGAAGACAGCTACCTGGCCAACTGACTGGAAGAGATCCATATTTGTACCCATTGCAAAGAATGGTGATCCCACAGAATGTGGAAATTAAAGAACAATATCATTAATATCACACGCAAGTAACATCTTACTGAACATAATTTAAAAATGTTTGCAGCAGTATATTGACAGAGAACTTCCAAAGATGCAAGCTGGATTCAAAGAGGATGTACAACAAGGGATATCATAGCTGTTGTCAGATGGATCTTGGCTCAAGACAAAGAATACCAGAAATAAGTTTACTTGTGTTTTATTGACTATGCAAAGGCATTTGATTGTGTGGATCATGACAAATTATGGATAACATTGAGAAGAATGGGAATTCTGAACACTTGATTGAATTCATGAGGAACCTGTACCTTGACTAGGAGGCTGTCATTTGAACCGAACAAGGGGACACTACATGGTTTAAAATCAAGAAGGGAGTATGTCAGTGTTTTATCCTTTCCCCACACTTATTCAATCTATATGCTGAGCAAATAACCTGGGAAGCTGGACTCTATGAAGAAAAACATGGCATCAGGATTGGAGGAAGAATCATTAACCACCTGAGATACACAACGATACAACTTTGCTTGCTGAAAGTGAGGATGACTTGAGGCACTTACTGATGAAGGTCGAAGAATACAGTCTGTAGTATGGATTATGTTTCAATATAAAGAAAACCAAAATCCTCACAACTGGACCAATGAACAGCATCAAAATAAATGGAGAGAAGATTGAGATTGTCACAGAATTTATGTTGCTTGGTTCTACAATTGATGCCAATGGAAGTAGCAGTCAGGACATTAGACAACATGTAGCATTGGTAAGGTCAACCGCAAAGGAACTGTTTCAAGTTCTGAGGAGCAAGGATGTCTCCTTGAGGACTAAGGTGCACCTGACACAAGCCATGATTTTTCCAATTGCCTCGTATGCATGTGAGAGCTGGACAGTGAATAAGGAAGATTGAAGAAGAGTTGATGTTTTGAGATGTGGTGCTGGTGAAGAATGCTGAAAGTACCATGGACTGCTAAAAGAACTAACAGATCTGTCCTGGAGGAAGTATACCTGAAATGCTCCTTGGAAGAAAGAATGGCCAGACTTTGTCTCACTTATTTTGGTCATGTTGTCAGAAGGGAGCATTCCCTGGAGAAGGATGTCATGCTTGGTAGGGTGGAGGGTGGATGAAAGAGGGGGAGGCCTTCAACGAGATGGTTTGACATGGTGGCTGTGATGATGGGCTCAAGTATAGCAGGGATCGTGGAGCTGGCATGGGATTGGGCAGTGTTTCGTTCTGCTGTGCATGGGGTTGCTATGAGTCAGAGACAACTCGACAGCACTTAACAACAACAACAATAAATGCATTTTCAGAACAAAAAAATCTGTCTTGGAAGAAGTACACCTGAATGCTTTTAGAAGACAGTTGGTGAGGCATATTCTTATGTATTTTATACATTTTATCAGGAGGGACCAGTCCTTGGAGAAGGACATCATGCTTGGTAAAGTAGAATCAGCA
>NW_006922351.1:375278-392202 GCF_000298275.1 Orycteropus afer afer
GTAGTGATACTGCCTCAGAAACCCAAGGAGGGGTTGCTATATGTCAGGGCCAACTCGACAGCACATAACAACAACAACATCTTCACCCATGAAGATTACAGCTTATGGAACATAACATGGCCACTCTACTCTATCTTACAGGGTTGCTATAAGTTGGGATGGACTCAATGGCACATAACAACATGAGAAAGTGTAATATGGATTCTAATCTTAGGACAAGGGCTCAATGCAATGTTTCTTGGAAACTCAAATCAAGCTAAAATGCACAGTTCCACATTTTGGAATAACGTAAGAATGCAGGGAAAAGTAATTATTTTTCTCAGGAATCCACTTGAAGTTTCTGAGTATGGAAGAAGATCAGGGAAATAAAATAAAAATCTGACATGATTGCAACATGGGGAATGTCAAAGCAGGATGGAGAACCAAGGACCAGATGTTGAGGTGGAAGCAGAGAAGTGACATTACTAAACTTACTAAAAAAAAAAAGAAAAAAGAAAAAGAGATGACTTTGTTTGCTAAAATGCTTGGAGCTGGACAATAATTTAAGAGCAAAAATCACATAGAAGGATATGTCTTAAGACCAGGGAGATTCCTGTGACCTATCTCTACTGTTGAAAATGAAAGTTAAATAATAATAATAATAATAATACTTAAGGAAAACTCCCCCTGTGATTCTAAGGTTTTTGGCCTAAATAAATGGAAGAATGAAATTACTGTTTACAAAACTAAGACATGTTGAGGGAAGAAAAAAATGGAAAAGTCAATAAAAATTCATATTTGAATTCATTAAGTGTGAGAAGTCTGTTGTTATGTGCCATTATGGACCTGACTCATAGCGACCCCTCCTTAGGTGTTGGAGGCAGTATAACTTTGGAAGTAGACTGCTCATCCTTCCTTTCAAGGAGTGGCTGGTGGTGAGAAGTCTACTACTTATTTATTTATTTATAGAGTTTGTTTTACCTTCAACGTTATGTGTACATTTAGTTTCATTCCTCATTTACCACTCCCAATCCTAACCCAGTCTTCTCCCCTCCCTTCCTAGGAACCCTTCCCCTGTGCCCCTCATAGTTATGAATCTACTACATATTTAAAGGGAGACATGAAGTAGGCAATTTCATATACCAATGTGGAGTACAGAGAAGAGTTGTTAATGGACAGAAATGAAAAATAAGGATTATCAGATTGAAAGGTATGATATTGGCTGAAAATATGCAAGGAATCAGTGTAAACTGAGAGTAAACTGAGTCCTGCTACACTGCAATATAGTTTAATCTAAAAACAAAAAACAAAAACAACCAAAAAAAAATGTGAGAAGTAAATCAAAGTTCATAAAATGTCTATATTGTACAATAAATGAAAAAGTCAATGATATACATAAAAATGTATTTAAAGTGTATTTAATTTTTTTTTTAATATGGATTGGAAGCATTACACAAAATAGTCATGATAATGTATGCATCTGAGAAGCGTGGGGAAAGAATGATATAGGGTAAGGTACACTAATTGCTTTCTATTTAGGTATTTAAGGTTTTATTTCTTAGAAAAAAAGAGTTGAACCATATACAGAAAAAAGGTTGAAGAGTGTTGTGAGAGATGAAATAAAATTATAGTCTATTTAGAGAATTCTGTCTAGAATTTATCTTCAGAAAAAAAGGGGTAAATGGTGTTTTATGTGTTCATAGTCTCTCTAATTAAGTCAGCTGATAATTAACCTTAATTAGGAGTAGAAATATAGAGCCATAAATGATATTGCTTCAGCATTTTTTTTTTTTTTACAGTAGTTATGGGTTTATTTAACTTTGTAATAAGTATAGTATGAGATCATAGGTTTCTTTTTTTAATTTTTTTATCGCATTTTGGGTGTAATTTTACAAAGCAGATTAGTTTTACACTCGGCAGTTTATACACATTTTGTTTCACAGAACTGATAACCATCCCCAAATTGGAGCAGCTCTTCTCCCATCTCCTCCCTGTGGTTACCCTTTCCCTGTGTCCTTCTCACTTCCGCATTCTTATCTAGATTTCACCCTCTGTAAATACTGCCCATCTGATCTCTCAGGGTTGACTGCTCTAAGGAGTGCATGTTCTTGTTTGATTAGTTTTTCAATTCTTAGGCCTGTGTATTGTTTGGCTAGGAGCTCTGGTAGCATAGTGCCTAAGGCACTTTACTGCTAACCAGAAGGCTGGTGGTTCAAACCCATCAGCCACTCCTCAGAAGGAAGATGAGGCAATCTACTTCCTTAGTGATACTGCCTCAGAAGCCCAACGAGGGGTCGCTATGAGTTGGGTCCGACTTGATGGCACATAACAACAACAACAACATTGGCTAATAAACTAACCCAGGAGACTGAATCCAATTCTGGGCCCAAATGGTAACCTGGGGCCACAGTCTCCTAGATTTCACTAGTCTATTGAACAAGCAATTCTGATCTTTTTCATGATTTTGAAATTTTGTTTCACATTTTTTTCTCCCACTTTATTCAGGATCTCACATTTTAATCCCTTTCCAAGTGGTTGACATTGGTAACTGGGCACCACATAGTTCTTCTGGTCTCAGGGTTATTTAGACTGAGGTTCCCACAGTCCATTAGTCCTTTGGACTAACTCTTTCTATGCCTTTGATTTTCTTCACTCTTCTTTATTCCAAATAAAGAGAGACCAATTGTTCAATCTTAGATAGCCTCTCCTAAATGTTTAAGACCACAGATGCTACTCACCAAAGTAGGATATAGAACGATGTTTTGGTGTACTGTGTTATGCCAACTTGGCTTGATGTGACCATAATTGTGAGGCCTAAGACCCACTGATTCACTCTTTCTATGTACTTGATTGTGGCTAAGAAGTTATCCTAACTTTGTCCCCTGTTAGCTTTATAAAGTACAAGGGATACTTTTATAGCTCACACAAATATGCATGTAATAGTGTCTGCCAAACCTATGTATGGTCATGAGTATATGCCCATTTGTAAGATCATATGTATTAATGCTGATGGGGAGATAGCTTTTGTTTGTAGAGAAATACTTTCATCATTATAAAGGAAGTAGAAGGGAAAAGAAATGATAGTGATGGATGCAATTAAATTGGTAGATTTCATTCTGTCAAGATATGATTTAAAAAAAAAAAAAAAAAAGCAAACTCATAGCTGCTGAGTCCTTTCATGGCAACCATGTGTTGCGGTTGAGAACTGCTCCATAGGATTTTTTTGGCTGTAATCTCTATGTAAGCAAATTTCCAGGCTTTCCTTCTGGACACAATTGACCACGGGAGAACAGCCAACATTTGTGTTAGTAATCAAATCCAAATCACTTGCACCACTCAAGTATCATAGCAAGATAGGACATTTTCTATTTACTGGCATTTAATTTCTCTAATGTATGGCACAAAACAAAATAATTGAGAATGACAGCAATGGGTGGGAACATTGGATATTTTTGGGATGTAGAGATTAGAAATAGTAAAATGACAAAGCAGTATTATTATTAAAACATTTTAAAAATATCTAGTTTTTGAGAGCAGTGGTGGTTCAGTGATAGAATTCCTGCCTTTCATGTAAGAGACCCATCTCTGAATATTAGCCAATGTACCTCAAGCACAGTAACCACTCATCTGTCAGTGGAGGTTGGCATGTTACTGTGATGCTAAACAAGTTTCAGGAGAACATCCAGACTCACAGACTAGAAAGAAACATTGATGAATCTACTTCTGAATATCAGCTAATGAAAACCCTATAGATCACAGTATCTGATCATGTTGTACACAAGGTCACCATAACTCAGAGGCTGACTCCATAGCACCTAACAACATTTAATTTTTAGTAAACAGTTGAGGTTGAACCCTTCTTGTTATTGTCATTCCAATTTATTGCAATCTTATGTAAAACAGAAAGAAATACTGCCTGGTCCTTCACCATCCTTACAAACATTGTAATGTTTTACCACATTGTGGTAGCCACTGTGTCAATCCATCTCATTGAATATCTCCCTCTTTTTCCCTGACCCTCCACTTTACCAAGCATGATGTCTTTCTCCAGGGACTGATCCTTCCTGATAACATGTCCAAAGTTTATGAAACAAATTCTCACCATCCATGTTTCTAAGGAGAATTCTAGCTGTACTTCTTCCAAGACAGGTTTGTGAGTTTGTTTGGTAGTCCATGGTACATTCAATATTCTTTGTCAACTCCCAAAATAAAATGCATCAATACTTCTTCAGGCTTCTTTATTCATTATTCAGCTTCCACATGCATAAGATATGGTCCAAATTACCATTGCTTGTATCAGGAACACCTTAGTCCCCAAAGTGACATCTTTGCTTTTTAAGACTTTGAAGTGGACTTTTGTAGTAGATTAGCCCAATGCAACATTCCTTTGATTTCTTAACTACTGCTTACAAGGGCATTGATTGTGGATCCAAGTAAAATGAAATTCTTGACAACTTCAGTCTTTTCTCCATTTGTAATGATGCTGCTTATTGGTAGATTGTGAAGGCCATTTTTTTTTTTTTCCTTTATGTCGACATGTAATCCATACTGAAGGCTGTAGTCTTTCATCTTCATCAGTAAGTGCGTCAAGTCTTCTTTCAACACACAAGGTATTGTCATTTCCATATTGAATGTTGTTAATGAGTCTTCCTCCAATCCTGATCTTACATGTTTGCTCATATAGTGTGGTTTCTTGGATTATTTTCTAAGCATACAAATTGAATAAGTATGGGGCAGGATACAACAATGATGCACATGATTTTAAACCACTAAGTGTCACTTTGTTCTGTTTGAATGACTGTCTGTTGGTCTATGTACAGGTTCTACATGAACATAGTTAAGTGTCCTGGAACTCCTTTTATTTGCAATGTTAACTGTTATTTATTATGATCCACACAGTTGGATGCCTTTCCATATTCAAAGGGATTTAAACTAGAGATCATAGATTTATGTTTGTAATAATTGGCAATATGGTCTATATTTTCTCCCTAGCAAATCTCAGCCACTTTTGTACACTCAAACACACAGGAGGGATTGTAGAGTTTATCTAGATTTCTTATTTTTCTGAGATTGTGACAGAATTTAGAAGAAGCTACTGTCTAAAAGGAAAGAGGAAAACCCAACATCTAGGTTAATTTAGGATAACTTCTCCAGTTTGTTGAGCAGTTCAGTGAATCTCCCTTGCTTGTTTATAAGATCTTCGTGAGCACTAGATGATAGTATGTGGCTTTTATTTTTTCTAGAGCGTAGTCCATTCCAGTTGGATAAAACATGAAGACTACTCTAGTCTCTGAAAATCTGCACAGTGAATATGGAAATTTTAAGCCTTGCCTGCCAAAACTTTTTTTTTTCTTCCCAAACAGCAATGCTCCAGTTCTTAAGTAGGATTAACATAATGGTAATTCAGTAACTGCAAGGACACTAAGGTTTCCAGTTTCAAATTGAAGTTTACCCTGATCCATGGCAAAATATCGATGAAGATGGCTCTTCTAAACATTAGATGAATTAGCTTGTCACTCATTGTTTCCCTTCAAATCCAATATATACACATATCACTTACTGATGTGGTTATGTTGCAAAAACCAGGCTGTTACATGAAAATTGGTATCATGTGAGAACGGAGGAGGACTACATCAGAATCACAAAATGGAGGATGACAACATCGTTACATAACTACCAAATTACATAATTACATAACTGCCAATCCACTAAGAACCATAGCCCAGCCAAGTCAACACATAACCTTAATGATTTCAGTCAGTGTTACTCTTGCCTTACAAGAGTATTTGTTACAGCAAGACAGACATCATTAATGCACAAAATCATCATATAGTAGCTTTTTAACTATTGTCATGTGAAATATCAGATAACGAAATAGTGGATATGTGAAGAATGTTGTTCTTAAGTGCCGTCAAGTCAGCTCAAACTGATAGCAACCCTGTATACAACAAAGTGAAACACTGCTTGGTCCTGCACCAGCCTCACAATCCCTGCTATGCTTGAGCCCATCGTTGAAGCCACTGTGTCTATGTAACTTTTTGAGGAGTTTCCCTTTTTCCCCTAATCCTCTACTTTACCAAGCATGACATCATTTTCCAGGAACTGGTCCCTTCTGACAACATGACCAAAGTAGGTGACAGACAAAGTCTGGCCATTCTCTCTTCTAAGAAGTTTTCTGGCTGTACTTCTTCCACTACAGATTTGTTTATTCTTGTGTCAGTCCATGATATTTTCAGTGAGGAGTTGTTGTTGTAGTTGTAGCGGTAGTTAAATCTAAAACCACTTCAGACTGTTGCAGAAACATGGACCATGGTCATTTAAAATGAAGAATTATTGTCTCCTTGATCTTTCATCTATTGTTCAATAAGCTATATGTGTAGGACAAAGAATTTTGGAGGCTCATCATAGCTTATTCAGTGAATCATTTCACAAATGACATTGTTTTAATTCTAACTACCTCATCTTAAAAAATAACATATATCTTCATTTTTAAATCTCATGTAATAGTCAAAATTATTTTCAGCAATCTAACTAAACCAGTTGATGTAAGAGGGACTGTATAGATTTTTCACATGGGTTGTTGTTGTTGTTGTTATATGCCGTCGAGTCGGCTCTGACTCATAGCGACCCCTCCTTGGGTTTCCGAGGCAATATCACTATGGAAGTAGATTGCCCAACCTTCCTTCCGAGGAGTGGCTGGTGGGTTTGAACTGCCAGCCTTCTGATTAGCAGTCAAATGCCTTAGGCACTATGGGAGATTCAGAAAAGAATCATGTTATACATGGCTGCTGAGAATGCTCAAACAAAGCTTTTTAAGAATCTCTTCCTCCACCGTTATTTTTCTATGTTTGCTTTCCCTTTGTTATCATCTCTTAAATTCCTACTACAGAAAGGCTTTCTTGATGTGGTAGAATATGGCTGCCAACATCCTGGGCATATACCTTTACAGATTCCAAATTGTCCTGCAAAGGTCAAATTGATACATAATTTACTAATGTTACAATTGATACATAATTTACTAATGAAAATGTAGAATAGAGTTCATGGGGAAAAAAAAAAATAGTGTGAGTACAATCCCCTGAATTGTAATTTTCCCATAGAGAAATGTATTTCAGTCAGGCATATCAGAGAAGATAGGATGTAGCCCAGGGATTCCACCCTCCTGGATAATTTTGTACATTTACAAGAAAAAGGAGACAAGAAACCTCTAGTTGACTACACTAACACTGGTTCAGGAGACATTCTGGAGTTGAGTGCCCTATTCCTTTCTTGATGTAATTAATTGAGACTTCCTGATAAAGTTTCAGATTTGCTCACCTCTTTTTTTTTTTTTTAAATTTTATTTTTTTATTAGTATTTGGGTGAAGATTTACAGAGTAAATTCACTTTTCATACAGCAGTTCACATATACTTTGTCTCATGTCATTTGCTCACCTCTTAATCAAAAAGGTAGAAGTCTATTTCTGTGCCAGTTATTTAATTAGCATTTCTCAGCAGCTCCAACACCATCCTTCTAATTCATTCTGCTTTGTGATTTTGGGGCTAAGATTATGCACATCACATTTTTACTTTGTCAAGTGGCTCCTTATTAAAGTCTGCCAATACGGAAAACTAGAGAAAGATGGAAGGGGTGGTGGATGAAGAAAGAACTTGCCCTTTTCTATTTGTTCCTTGGGGACAACCTGACTGCCTCCAATATCTGTAACCAGCATGGCAGCAACACTTCCCAGCAATAGCAGGGTTTTTCCCACAGCAGCAGCTGAATCTAGTTTGCAGTTTTCCCAACACTCATTGATCCAGTCTCATCACTCCCCTCTCAGAGACACCAACACCAGCTGTCAGAGGTTGGGTCCCCAACCTCACAGGGCACCTTCTCCAAATTCAGAGACACCTACACCAATAGCACAGTTCTTCCTCTTCGATCAATCAAGTTTCAGCACACAAGGTTCATCTCCTAAGTTCTTGAGTTTTAATAATTCCAGTCTCTACTCTTCATTCTTTGGGCCTTAAGGTGGTAGCTTCTATCGTCAAAACTTCCATGATATAGTAAAGAGAAATGTATCATCTTTCAGTTGATTCCAACTCATAACTACCATGTAGAACAGAGTAGAACTGCCCCCATAGAATTTGCAAGGCTGTAATTTCTACAGAACTATGGTCATGTTGTCAGAAAGAACCACTCCCTAGAGAAGGATATTGTGCTTGGTTAAGTGGAGGGTCAACAAAGAAGGGGAAGACCCTCAATAAGATAGATAGACATAGTGGCTGCAGCTATGGGCTCAGATACAGCAAGAGTCATGATGCTGGCACAAGACTGAGTGGTGTTTCATTCCGCTGTGCATAGGGTTGCTATGAACCAGAGACAAATTGATAGCACCTAACAACAACAGCAACAATCTTTATGGAAGAGACTGACACATCTTTTTCCTGTGGAGTGGTTGGTAGATTCAAATCATTAATTTTTTTTTTTTAATTTTTATTGTGATTTGGGTGAAAATTTACAGAGCAATTTCACTTTCCATACAGCAGCTCTCATATACTTTGTCTCATGACATTGACTGCAATTTCCCACAATGCAACACCTGCACTCCCACTTCCTCCCCATGATTACCTCTTCCCTGTGTCCTTCCCTCCCATGCACTCCTGCCCCTCAAGCTGTGTCCCTGTCCATACACAGCCCTTCTATTTTCACATGATTGATCTCTCTAAAGAGTGCATCTGCCTAATGTAAATGTTCAGCTCATATGTCTGTCTTTTGTTTGGTTGGAAGGCACAGGAGTGGGTTCAATTCCTGAAGGGAAGCTAGGTGCCATAGTCTCAGTGGTTCCACCAGGCTCTATCAGACCAGCAAACCTGGTCTCTTTGTGTGTGTGTGTGTGTGTGATTTTGAGTTTTGTTCCACACCACTCTCCCAATCTATCCAGGATGTCCTACATAGATCCCCCTCCAAGTGGTTGACAGTGGTAGCTGGGTACCAGCTACTTCTTCTCATCTCATAGTTGTATGGGCTAAGGATCACATGGTGTATCAATCTCTTGGAATAATTGTTTTCGTGCATCTTTGGTTTTCTTCATTCTTCTTTGCTCTAGACAAGGAGAGACCCATTGTTGCATCTAGATGGCTGCTTGCAAGCTTTTAAAATCCATCATTACTCACCAAAGTAGGATGTAGAAAAATGTTTTTGTGTAGTATGTTATGCCATCTCCCCTATGACCATGGTCCCCAGTCCACAGGTCCAATTACTGGTTACCTCTGGGTAGCTGGTTGCGGCCAAAACTGACTACAACCTTGTGTGTTTACAAGTACACTTGTAGAAACATTGTCTGCCAACCCTGTACATGGTCATGAGCACACTGTTTCCTGAATAGACATACCTAATAGTTCAGCCTGTCCACCCATCTATCCACCTGTAGATTAATGTCAAACCATTGAACTTTTGTTTAGAAGATGGGAGCTTAACCACTACACCATCAGGACCCATGATAGTTTACACTCCCCCTTTTTACACGTTCAGTTAACTAACAATTTCTATATGAGACGCTCTCCATTAGACTATGAATGTGCCTTTTGCTTTCTGGCCAGCCCTGCGTGATACACCCTTTCCTATCAGTTTATAAAAGCTTAGGTTAGGATTCTAATTTCTCAGGCTCATGCAATGTGCTCCCTCTGGGCCAATTCACGTACATGATACAATAGGTCTATGGTTAACTGAGCCAAGCTAGTTGCCATTGAGTCAACCTGATCTGTGTCCCAGTAGAACTGTGCTCCATAGGATTTTCACTGGCTGATTTTTCAGAAATAGATCACCAGATCTTCCTTTCAAGGTATTCTGGGTAGACTCAAACCTCTAATCTTTTGATTAACAGAAGAGCGTATTAACCATTTTTACCACCAGGACTCTAACCTGAGTGAAAACTTTCAGGCCTGTCATTGAGGTCAGGGCATTGTGATTGACAGTCTCAGCAGGATCATATGGAGTATAGAGAATGTCCTCAGAAGAAAGGAATGTTTCCACTAAGTGAAAGGAATGTTACTACCAGAATAAATGGGGTTGCAAATGTTAGCTTGGAACGGGGAGTTCGTTAGCTACTACAGATAACTAACATAGCTCTGCCTCTCCACTTATATGTATCCTAGTTTATTAAGTGGTCCAATTTAGTAAATTGTAAATCTGAAACTTTTTATATTTTTACTCCAATTGTAACTTTAAACCATATACAACATATTGGACAGATTCTAGAACTTCTTATTACTTTCAGTGATTAAAAGTTCTGTAGTTTTTAAATTTCAAACTCCTTTTCCATTGAAAGCTTTTCTCCTCCTCTGCCATCTGAAGATACACTTCCTCTTCTCTTCACATTCAGGAGTGAAAAAGGGAGATACGTCTGTCCTTGAGACTCCTCCTCTCTCTATAGCTTCTAAAGTCTGTCCCATGCAGTATTATTGGGCAGATTGAACAGTTTCTATTGAAGATTTTTGTTGTTGTTGTTGTTTTGTTTTCCCTCTGTTGAATGAGACTGTTTTTCTGGTCACAGGAGATATTGTGCCAATCACCTGGGGTACATGTATAAGCTCTTCTGGGAGTGCTGTGCATCATCGTCACTGCACAGTTCTCTGATTTGAGAGATTTAACTCATGCTTCCCCTATTTCATGGCAATCTCTTGACCCTCTTGGCAGTATACTGTTCTGTGTCTTCCTGCTGTGGGGTTTCCATCATGGGACAACCTCTCAGGAAGAGGTTAGCAAAATAGTTCAAATCTAACTCTCTTTTGGTTTCCCTTGGTTGATAGAAACCAAAAAAACCAAACTCGCTGTTGTCAAGTCAAATCCAACTCATATTGACCCCTCCTTGTGTTTCCGAGGTGGTATCACTAAAGAAGTAGATTGCCCAATCTTCCTTCTAAGGAGTGGCTGGTGGGTTTGAACTGACATCCTTCTGGTTAGCAGGCAAACTATTCATATGGAGGGAGCTTAGTGGATGTTATTGCTACTTTCTCCTTGTATCCAAATGAAAAGTGTTTACCATAAGAATTCACTACTGTAGTAAAAATATCTTAGTAGAATCAGATTTCTCTCTCTAAGACTGCAGTACAAAAGTCAGTGTTGGGTAATGGGAAGTGAGATGAACTAGTAATCTTGCGAGTAACATCAGTAAATTTGCAAATCTTCTTGTGTATCAATGAATTCCCCATAACCATTTTCCCCCCTCTGTGAGGGCAGATCAGATCAGCATAGTTGTAGAATGTTCAATAGGGGAATGAAATACCAGCTGCTGGGCCTGTTAGGTACTGTCAATTTCTACAAGCTAATGTCTTAAATTTTCCCTCAGTTGGCTTTGGAATACCATACTGTACCAGTTACTGTCAAGGTGATTCTGATTTATAGCAACTCCATGTACATCAGAGTAGAACTATACCATACAATGTTTTCAGTGACTGATTTTTCTGAAGCACATTGCCAGATCATTTTTCTCAGGCACTTCCGAGTGGATTTGAAACTTTAATATTTCTGTTGGATTAGCAGCTAAGGGTGTTATCTGCTTGCACTGCCCAGAAACTGACTGGGAGCTGCTGCTGTTGCATGCTGTTCAGTCATTTCAGACTTACAGAAACACTATGTGACAGAATAGGAGTGCCATATAGTGTTTTCCTGACTATAATCTTTACAGAGTCAGATCACAGCCTTTCTCCTGTGGAGCTGCTGGGCAGTTTTGAACAGCTAACTTTCATTTAACAGCTAACCTTTCATTTAACAGCTGAGCACTTACTAGTTTGTGTCACCCAGGTGCTTGAATTGGTGGTCTCGATCTCAGCAAACCAAACTAACTCATACTGACTCTTTAGGACAGAGTATAACTGCCCCATAAGGTTTCCAAGGCTATAAATCTTTACAGAAGCAAACTATCTCATTTTCTCTCATGGAGTGGCTGGTGGGTTCAAACCATTGACTTCTTGTTAGTAGCCAAATGACTTAACCACTGCTCCGCCAGAGCTCCTTTGACTTGGTGATAGGTGATAGGTGGTGAAAAAGCTAACTGGCTTATGGATGCTACACTCCCAAGAATGATCTATTCCACAAACACTCCTCTCTCAAACATCACAACTAAGAATAGGAATGTTGAGGAGGTGACTGGTAACAGAAAGACTGTATCTGTGACTTTTAGTAAATTCTAAAGGTGTTGTTTGCCTCCATCTAATTTAGTTGTTCTTGGAAAGTAGGGAACTGGGCATTTGAGCCAATTTTGGTGACAATGGCAATAGAAAAAGTCTCACCTCACCTCCTGCTATCTAAGACTGTTTTCTTGTAGTGTTATAGAAAGTAATCTGATTTTACTTTCTAACCTTTCATTTAACAGCTGAGCACTTAATAGTTATCCAAACATGATAATGAAATTTGTATTTCTGGCTTCCTTCATGTGGGTAGCACACATCTCATAACTGTTACCTGAAATCCAGTAAGTGAAGACATGCATGATTTTCTCTCATTGGGAAAGTAGAGCTTGGAAATGTGTGTAACCAATTGGCTAGCATGCTAGTTTGGCCTTTTATACAGGAGCAAATATCAGCCGGATTATTGGCTTCTGTGTATCTCTGGGGGAATCTCAACTTGTGTAATTGCTTCCTTTGCTATGGGTGCAGCTATACCACTGTAAAACAGATGGACTGGCAAATTTACTGATATAGACCACAAGGGCAAGCAGAGACTATGTACAAGCTTTAAAAATATAAGCTCCTCTATAGATTTATCAGTGGAATTTTGCATTTGGGCAACACACATGTGTAAACCTTACTTTATGACTGCTAGGGTGGTTAGGAAATCTATTCAATATTGTATTTCTTAAAGTCTTTAACTAACCTATACTTTCTGTTTAAGAGAATTATATATAGGTAGTCCTCATGTTATGAACATCCAACTTACTGACAACCTGTACTTGCTCTTAATGTAAAGTTAATTTTTCTTCACTTTGAAATGATTGAACCATCTCCTATTCACAACAAATTCTTCATCGTGATTACCTTCACTTGCTGCACGTGTAGCTTTTAAGACATTCAGGCTTTGAGTTTTTTCTCGCACTAAAACCAAAACCATACCTATTGTCATCTAGTTCATTCCAACTCAAAGCCATCCTGCAAGACAGAGTAGAACTGCCCCATTGGATTCCCAAAGCTGTAAGTCTTTACAAAAGCAGACTGGCACATCCTTCTCCCATGGAGAAGATGATGGGTTCCAATTACCGACCTTCTGGTTAGCGGCTATGCACTTTAACTTAACCACTACTCCACCTGGGCTTCTGTTGCCCTAAAGTAAATTTCAATAAGAATTATAGTCACCTGTCCCCAGTCACCTACAAATTCCATTTAAATATTTAAAGACACAGAATGAATCTTGTTCTTAACACTGGGATTGCCTATACCAGAACAGCTTAAGTGATCTTACTCAGACTATTTTAATCAGATGTATAAAAACATGTTGATAATATATTGAGAAAATTTTGAAGTACTAATATTGTTAGTATTCTTCCTCTTTTAGACAATGAGTCCTGGACTGCTTATATTGTAACCCAAAATTATATCTTATAAGAATTTAAATTAGACATGACAATAGTGAATTATGAAATATTTAGTAAAATGAGTTCAATGATAGAAAATGAATTAAAAGTATGCCTGGCATTTTTCTTAACATGGGCTAGAATCAAGTATATGTTTCCACTAAGAAGTAGAAGTGCATTTGTACCATTATCCTTACATGCCAAATAACATAAAACAAGATACAGTGAAGTACTGCTCTCAAAGGTTGTTTCTTTTAAAATACATACTTTCTTCCAAAAGAAACAGGTGCAAAAAAAAAGAAAATATAGTGTCAATATAAACATCTGTTTTATGAGTAACGTATTTACCTTATTCTCTAATATTCCCTTATAACTATGGTAGATTGAAAAGAAACTAGTTTAGAATATATTTTAAATGCTATCATGATCAGATTAGGTAACTGTAGAAGTGCTATAGCAAAGTAAGGATATTAAAAAGATAAGAATTAATAGGGAACAAAATGTGTGGTTGGTGGCTCGATTCTTTGAACTTTTCAATGCCACCTGCATTAAATCATGTTTGTTTAAACAGTAAATTGAGCAGTAATATTGAAATGTAGATGCTGATTCCATTGTGTGTGGCATTGTTGTTTGAAGAGTAAATTATTTTGTTGTTATAGTTAGGTGATGTCAAGTTGCTTCCAACTCATAACCACTTTTGTACAACAGAAGGAAATGCTGCCAGGTGCTGTGGCATCGCACAATCATTGTTGTTGTGTGAGCCACTGTTGCAGCCACTATGTAAATCCATCTTACTCAGGCTCCGTTGAGGTTCTTCCTCTTTTTCGCTGACTATCTACTTTATCAAGCATGATGGACTAAAACCGGTCCTTTTTGGTAACATTTCAGTAGCACCTGAAATGAAGTCTGAGCATTCTTATTTCTAAGAAGCATTTTGGCTGTACTTTTGCCAAGAGAAATTTGTTCTTCCCACTGGAAGTCAATGTTATATTTAATATTACTCACCAACACTGTAATTCAAATGCATCAACTTTTCTTTGGTCTCTTTATTCATTGTTCAGCTTTTGCATGTACATGAGACAAATGATAATACCATGGTTTGGGTCAGGTGCACCTTACTCCTCAAATTCACATTTTTGCTTTTTACCACTTTAAAATGATCTTTTGTAACACATTCACCCAATACTTCTTTTGATTTTTTTTTGACTACTGCTTCCATGGGTGTTTGTTGTGGATCCAAGTAAATGAAATCCTTGACAAATTCAATATTTTCTCATTTATCATGATACAGGTTATTGGTCCAGTTGGGAGGATTTTTGCTTTGTTTGTGTTGAAGTGTAATCCATATTGAAGGCTGTAGTCTTTGATCTTCATCAATAAGTGTTTCAAGTCCTCTTCATTTTCAGCAAGCGACGTCGTGTCATCTGCTTACCACATCTTTTTTAATAAGTCTTCCTCCAATCCTTAGGCTGAATTCTTCATATGGTTGAGTTTTTTTGATAATTTACACAGCATACAGATTGAGCAACTATGGTGAGAGGATACAACTGTGAAACACATGTTTCTTGATTTTAAGCCATCAGTAATCCTTTGTGTTGTCTGAACAACTTCCTCATCATCTATGTACAGGTTCCATATGATCACAATGAAGTGTTCTGGAATTTCCATTTTTTGCAATGTTATCCATAATTTGGTATGATCCTCACAGTTGAATGCCTTTGCATAATCAATAAAATACAGGTGAACACCTTTATGTTATTCTCTGCTTTCACCAAAATCCATCTAATATCAGCAATGGGTATCCCTTGTTCCATATCCTCTTCTGAATGAAGAACAACCCTGTCATTTCATTGTTGCAACCATTTTTTAATTACCTTCACAAAATTTTGCTTGCATATGATTTTAATGATATTATTTGATAATTTCTGCATTCTTCTGGATCATCTTCCTTTGGAATGGGCACAAATGTGCAACTCTTTATTTATTTATGTTTTAAACATATAATCTTTATAAGATCCCATTTATCTATTTTATCTTTTGCTGTTCAAGCTCTTGTTAATCATATCTGATAACGCATCACTAAACATGAGGTCCCACAGCCTTGTTGCAACATTTTCTTCTAAGGATTTTATGATTTTGTTTCACATTTAGGTCCTTGATCCATTATGAATTGGTAAATATTGGGGTTTTAATTTTTTAAAATTTTATTGTGATTTGAGTGATACTTTAGAGAACAAATTCACTTTCCATACAGTAGCTCACATACATATTGTCTCATGATATTGCCTGCAATTTCCCACAATGCAACAGCTCCCCTCCCACTTCCTCTCCATAGTTACCTCTTCCCTTTGTCCTTCCTTCTCATACATTCTTGTCCCCCAAGCTGTCTCCCGTGCATACACAGCCCTTCTATCCTCTCATGATTGATCTCTCCAAGGAGTGTATCTACCTAATGTGAGTGTTCAGCTCGTATGCCTGCCTTTTGTTTGGTTGGAAGCCACAGGAGTCGGTTCGATTCCAGACCTGAAGGGCAGCTAGGGGTCATAATCTCAGTGGTTCCATCAGTCTCTATCAGACAAGTAAACCTGTCTCCCCCCCCCCTTTTTTTGTAATGATTTTGAGTTTTGTTCCACATTGTTCTCCCTCTCTATCAAGGATCTTCTACATAGATCCCTTTCCAAGTGGATGACAGTGGTAGCAGGGCATCATCTAGTTCTTCTGGTCTCATAGTCGTATAGACTGAAGATCGGATGGTGTACCAGTCACTTGGAATAATTGTTTCCATGTGTCTTTGGTTTTTTTCATTCTTCTTTATTCTGGACCAGGAGAGACCCATCATTGCATTTAGATGGCTGCTTGAAAGCTTTTAAGATTCCAGTTGCTACTCACCAAAGTAGGATGTGAAACAATTTTTTTGTGTAGTATGTTTAGGCCAATTGAGTTTGAAGTCCCCTGTGAGCATGGTCTCAAGTTTACAGGTCCAACTATTTGCTCCCTCTTGGTAGCTGGCTGTAGCCAAGAAGTGACTACAAACTTGTCCCTGGTCAGCTCTACTATATGCCTGGGAATTATTAAAGAACATAAAATACAGTTGTAGAAACATTGTCTGCCAACCCTACACGTGGTCATGGGCACACTCCTCCCTGCATAGACATCCGTAATAGTTCAGCTTATAAATGTGGAACTATTATAGTCAGTTGGTCAGGTAGCTGCCTTCCAGTTTCTTGACAAAAACAAGTGAGTGCCTTCAGCACTGCATTCATTTGTTGAAACATTTCATTGAGTATTCTGTTAATTTCTTCTTTTTTTTTTTTTTATTAGTATTTGGGTGAAGATTTACAGAGTAAATTCACTTTTCATACAGCAGTTCACATATACTTTGTCTCATGTCATTG
>NW_006922351.1:399877-419954 GCF_000298275.1 Orycteropus afer afer
ATTATCTTCTGTGTCTGTGTTAATTGGTTTCCCTTTTCTTTGTTGAAGAGGGTCTGTGCAATCCTTCTGCCTAGTCCGCCATCTTGCCAGAACGCCTATTCTTTTAATTTCTTGAGCCTCAAATGCCTTCAGTGCAACTTAGACTTCTTCCTCCAATAACATTGATTCTTGATCATATGCTACCACCTGAAATATTTGAATGCTGATCGGTTCTTTTCGTTACAGTGACATTGTATATTCCTTCCATCTTCTTTTGATGTTTCCTGCATTATTCAATATTTTGCCCATAAAACCCTTCAATACCTCAACTTGAGGTTTGAATTTTTTTCAGTTTTTTCATCTTGAGAGTTGCCAATGGTGTTCTTCCCTATTTATTTTCTGACTCCAGATCTTTACACCTTTTAATATATCTTTGTCTTCTCAAGCCTTCCTTTGAAATCTTTTCAGCTCTTACTTCATCATTTGTTCCATTCACTTTAACTACTCTAGAGCAAATTTCAGAGTCTCTTCTGATGTCCATTTCAATTCTTTCTTTATTTCCTCTCTTTTTAATAACCTTTTTCTTTCTTCATGTATGGTGTCCTTAATGCTTTCCCACAACTCTTATAGACCATAAGTTATTGGTGATTTGTGTTTAATGTGCCAAATATATTCTTCAGATAGTCCCTAAATTCACCTATGAATTAACTTAATTATCATAAGTGTTTAAATAAGAGAAACACATTTGTACAATAAAAAAATTCAAGTTAATGGAAGACAAGGAAGAGAAAATGTGAGAGCAAGTGGGTGAAAGTGACACATTGCTAAACAAGAAGCACTTGGGAATCTATTAATTACCATATCCTATCTCCCTCCCCTCCCCCATTTCCTGCTCCTGAAACAAGAAGGATTAAGAATAGATCATTAGAAATTGCTGCTGGTGTTAGGTGCTCTGTAATTGGTTCTGACTCCTAATGATCCTATGTGCAACTGAACAAGACACTACCCAATTCTACACCATCCTAACAATTCTTGCTTTGTTTGAGCCCATTACTATAGCCACTGTGTCAGTCCATCTTGTTTTGGTCTTCCTATTTTTCACTGACTCTCTACTTTTCCAAGCATAATGTCCTTCTCCAGGGACTTGTCCCTGAAAATAAAATGTCCAAATTATGTGAGACAAAGTCTTGCCATCTTCACAACTAAGGAGCATTCTGACTGTACTTTTTCCAAGACTGATTTGTTCATTCTTCTGGCAATATGTAGTATATTCAATATACTTTGCCATAATTTGAAACCATAATTTAAGGGCATCAACTTTTTCTTAGCCTTTTGTATTCATTGTCCAGCTTTCTCATCTGTGGTAGTTAAAATTGTATGTCAACTTGACTGGGCTGTGTTTCTGAGGGGCTGGGCAGCTGGATGTCTCATGATGCCTCATGATGAGATTTGTAATCACCTCCATTGTGGAATCTGCTGTGAGATTAATCAGTGGAAAGGGAGCTGATTTTAGGGTATGACCTGCTTCTAGTATATAAGAAGTTTTGAGAAAGGTCTCAAACTTTTTGGCACATTTGGATCCTGGATTTGGCTAAGTTGTCAACTCTGGTTCCTGGACTTGAACTAGTGATCTGCCATGTTGTTTGTTGATCTTGGAACTGTACTATTTTACTTGTCGACCTTATGCTTATCAGACTTAGCAGCCAGCAGCTGCCTGAGTTAAGAGATGCTTATAGCTTCTGTGAGTCTGGAATAAGAGACAGAGCTGAAGCCTAAGGTCAAGGGGCCTTTGTCTAGCCTATAGAGCTGCACTCTGCATTTGGACTTCTAGCTTTCTAAACTGTAAGACAATAAATCCCTGTTTGTTAAAGCCACCCAATTGTGCTATGTCTGTTACAGAAATACTAGAGAACCAAGACACCATCCATATGAGGTGAATGAAAATATGGCTTGGATCACATCCACCTTATTTCTCAAGATGACATCATTGCTTTGAAACATTTTAAAGAAGTCTTTTGCAGCAGATTTGCTCAATGTAATATGTTGTTTGATTCCTTGACTGCTGCTTTCATGGGCATAGATTGTGGATGGAAATAAATTGATATCTTTGACAACTTCAAAAATTTCTCCATTTATCATGATATCATTTATTGGTCCAGTTGTGAAGGCTTTTTTATTTTATGTTTTTTTTTAATATATTGAAGGATAATGCATACTGAAGGATGTAATCTTTGATTTTCATCAGTATTTTGAGTCCTCCTCAGTTTCAACAAGAAAAGTTGTGTTTTCTGCATAAATTATCCTGATGCCATGATCTTCATATAATCCACCTTCTTAGATTTTTGCCCAGCATTCATATAGAATAGATATGGTAAAAGGACACACACCTTTCCTGATTTAAAACCATGCTGTATCCCCTTGTTCTGCTTGAATGACTGCCTATTGGTCTATGTACAGGTTCCACATGAGGGCAATTAAAGTTAGCTTAATTTTAATGGCTTTGCAAGCTAAAAATGTGCATACTATAAACTGGATACTATGAAGGTTTTTATTATTATTTTACAAATATATACAAACAGAAAAAAAAAGTCTATAAATTACGTTCTCTTATTAGGTCAGAAAAACCTATCAAAACATTCAACGTGTCTATGACTATTCAAGGAGCTCTGGTAGCATAGTGCCTAAGACACTTGACTGCTCACCAGAAGGCTGGCAGTTCAAACCCACCAGCCACTCCTCGGAAGGAAGGTTGGGCAATCCTACTTCCGTAGTGATACTGCCTCGGAAACCCAAGGAGGGGTCGCTATGAGTCAGGGCCGACTCGACGGCAAAACAACAACAACAACAACAACATGACTATTCAATTGGCTAACAAATAAATTAATAGTATAATGTATTTATGTAAATAATTTTCATGAAAATTCTTCATACTCCCAAATGAAACAGAAAAAAAGAAAAAAACTGTGGAGATGAACATAGGTATTTCTTGGCTCCATACCTTAATTGATGTTTCACATAATCACAGAAATGGACAATACACATTTGGAAACTTCTAAGAATATGGTCTAATGGAAAGCACACAAATTCAGGAATCAGTATCCTCATTTCACTATCCACTTTTTGCTGTGTTAGGCAAGTGCCATTAAATTCCCTGGAGACACAGTTTACTGTTTCAGATCAAATGAAATTTGTGTTTTGTTAATTTTTAAATACAATATAAGAGTATGATGCACTTTGAGTTTTAAAATTCTATTCTGGACTGCATGCTTAACCAGGGGAATTTATCAGAATATAGAAAGGGCAACAAGAGATAGGGACAAAAATTTTATACTGCAATAGACATTAGAAGGATCTCTGATGGCATAGTAGTTACATATGACTGCTAATCAAAAGGTCCATGGTTTGAATGCAGCAGTTAGTCTGTGGAAGAAAGACAAGGCAGTTTGCTTCCATAAAGATTTACAGCCTTGAAAACACAATGGGGGTTGCTATGAATTTGAATTAACTTTATGGCAAAGAGTTTTGATGTATATTAAAAAACAAAACCGACAAACAAAAAACTCAGTGCCATTAAGTTGGATCTGACTCATAGCAGCCCCTCCTTGGGTTTCCAAGATGGTACCTTATGGAAATAAAAACTGTATACTTTTATAGCAAATATGACAGAGATTGTGGATTTTTTTGTTTTCCTAAGATTGTAGGAGTTTTTAAAGTATGAGAATCATGGATTTATTATAAATCATTACATTCTAACTTTTACATAAAATTTACATTTATAGAGTAAAATTTTGTTCAATTAGAAATATAAAACCAAAAAACCAAACTCATTGTCTCTGAGTTGGATCTAACTCAGTAACCCCTCCTTGGGTTTTCCGGGCAGTATCACTACAGAAGTCGATTGCCCAACCTTCCTTCCGATGAGTGGCTGGTGGGTTTGAGCCACCAGTCTTCTGGTTAGCAGTCAAAGGCCTTAGCCACTATGTCACCATAGATCCCAGTTAGAACTGTAGACTAATAAAATATAGTCTACACAGATGATAATATTCTGTAAGTAAATATTTCACTTTAGACTTAAAAGTATTATGGTGACCTTATAATTCAATGATCATTTATTCATTCATTCATCTACATAATTAACACTGTTTATGTGGTGTAGTGCCTAAGACATATTACTGCTAACCAGAAGGCTGGTGGTTCAAACCCACCAGCCACTCCTTGGAAGGAAGATTGGCGATCTACTTCTGCAGTGATACCGCCTCAGAAACCCAAGGAGGTGTTGTTGTTAGTTGTTATGAGTTGGATTCAACTTGATGGCAGTGAGTTTGACTTTTTTTTTTTTTTTAATAATGTTATAATATTAGAAATCAAGGCGCTCTGGTACCATAGTGTCTAAAGCATTTGACTGCTAACCAGAGGCCTAGTGGTTCAAACCCACCAGCCACTCCTTGAAAGGAAGACTGGGCATTCTACTTCTGTAGAGATACTACCTTGGAAACCCAAGGAAGGGTCACTCTGAGTTGGATCCGACTTCACAGCAGTGAATTTGGTTTGATTTTATTATAAATAAAGGCAGATTAAGCCATTGCAAGAAGGAAAATTGTATATAACAGAATTCCGGGCATATTCTTGTAAAAAAAGCTTTATTAAGGAGATCTTGTTGTGTGCCCATCTAGTCATGTTGTCTGATCCATTCACACTCATAGAGATGCTATAGGGCAGAGTAGAACTGCCCCATAAGATTTTCAAGGCTGTAATCCTTACAGAAGCAGACTGCCACATCTTTCTCCCATGGAGCAGTTGGTGGGTTGAAACCGACAAATTTTGGTTAGCAGCCAAGCACTTAACCCATTGTGCCATCAGGCCTCCTTGTAAAGGGGATAGAGACTGTACTTTCAGAGGCTGTAGTTGGCAAGGAAGGTCATCTGTCCATAATCTGGGTATTGGCAATAGACAAAGAGAAGGGATACTTCAGCATGCAGTGCTAAGAAATAAAGTGAATACAGGAAAGGAATACTAGTGAATGACTGCATGGAAAGAGAAAAATTAGTCTTCTATGACAGCTTCTTTTATTAAATGAGATGTCTGCAGAGAATTTTTGCAAGGATATTAGTGGACATTTTCAGTGGGAAAATATCCATTATATATACAAGAATGTATACTATAAAGATCCACAAATCAAAGACATATGCATTATAATAGTTGAAAGATTTTGGATATATGTATAGGAGAAGGGTCATTTGTTTTATAAGCAGCACAGAGTTCAAACTGACTTCAAAACTTACATTATATTCAAGATCAAAAATAATTTACATATATTTCATGACAGATTATTTAATTGAAGAATAATATTGTTTCTATAGTCAACAGTCATGAGAGGAATTCTATTAACTGTATGTGTCCAGTCATTCAGAGTTCTTAATATTGAGTTCTAATTCCTATTGAATAGGATATGATATGCTAACATAACTCAGTGAAAGATATGAATAAACAAAGTAAAATATGTATTTATAAACATTAATTTATAAATATTAGGCATAGTGCCTAATGCACTTGACTGCTAAGCAGAAAGTTGGCAGTTCAAACCCACCAGTCACTCCTTGGAAGGAAGATTGGGTGATCTAATTCTGTAGTGATATCACCTCAGAAACCCAAGGAGGGGTCACTATGAGTTGGAGATGACTCAACGGCACATAACAACAACAATATCCTATTCAATATTTTTTAGGTAAATATGCTTTATTAAATTTTCCCATCTACTATTTTCAAAATTTCGACTCATATTGGAAGTGAGAATGGCCAGACTTCATCTTACCTACTTTGGTCATGTTGTCAGAAGGCACCATTCTCTGGAGAAGGATATCATCCTTGGTAAAGTGGAGGATCAAAGAAAACCAGGGAGGCCCTCAATGAGATTGATTGACACAGTGGCTGCAATAATGGGGCTTAAGAGTAGCAACGATTATGAGGCTGGCACAAGACTGGGCAGTGTTTTGTTTTGGAGCTCTGGTAGTGTAATGCCTAAGACACTTGACTGCTAACCAAAAGGCTGGCGGTTCAAACCCACTAGCCACTCCTTGGAAGGAAGACTAGGCAATCTACTTCCGTAGTGCTACTGCCTTGGAAACCCAAGGAGGGGTCGCTATGGTCAGGTCTGACTCGATGGCATATAACAACAACAACAACAGGGTCACTATGGGTTGGAGCTGATGCAATGGCATCTAACAACAACAGTAGTTAAATTTTGATTTATCTAGAGTAAAATTTCACTAACTCAGTATTTTAACTTTTTATAACTATTTTTCTATAAGAACACTATTTTCAAATATTCAGATATATTTTATAAACTTAATATATATCATGTATATTAAATTCCCACCACTTGTTTGTCAGTTTGTGGTACTGTGGTATCTAGAGCATTGCTATGAAGTGAGAAGCTATGCCACTAGTATATCAAAATAAGACTGGAGAAGAGCTGTCTCCTCAAAGTAGAGTCAACCTTAATGACATAGATGGGATAAAGCTTTCAGGAACTTCAGTTGCTGATGAGGTATGCCTGAAAATAAAAAGCAATAGCTGCAAACATTCATTAACAATCAGAGTATGGAATATATGCATGCATGTATGTATGTATTCATGCATGTATGTATGAACTAAGAGATTGGAAGTTCTTAAAAAGGAAATGGAATGCATAAAGATCAATATTATAGGCATCAGTGAGCTGAAATAGACTGCTATGGACTATTTTGAATCAGACAATCATATGATTTACTATGCTGGGAATGAAAAATTGAAGAAGAATTGTGTCACATTCATTGTCAAAAAGAATATTTCAAGATCTATCCTGAAATACAATGTTCTCAGTTATAGGATAATATTCATATTTCTACAAGGAAGTCCAGTTAATACTTGTTGTTGTTGTTGTTGTCATGTGCCGTCAAGTCGGACCTGACTCATAGTGACCCCTCCTTGGGTTTCCGTGGCAGTATCACTACGGAAGTAGATTGCCCAACCTTCCATCCAGTTAATACTACCATTATTCAAATTTACTAACCAACCACTGAAGCCAAAGTTGAAGATATTGAAGATTTTTACCAATTTCTGCAGTCTGAAATTGACCAAAGATGCAATCAAGATTTATTATAATTACTGGTGATTGGAATGCATAAGTTGGAAACAAAGAAGTATTAGTAGTTGGTGATAGAAATGGCACCAGGGATCACATGGCAGAATTTTGCAAGACCAATGAATTATTAATTGCACATACCTTTTTTTTCCACAACATAAATGATGACTGCACTTGTAAACCTTGCCAGTTGGGATACACAGAAATCAAATTAACTACATCTGAGGAAAGAGGGGATGAAGAAGCTCAATATCTTCAGTCAAAACAAGACCAGAAGCAGACTGTTGAACAGACCAATTGCTGATCAGCAAGTTCAACTTGAAGCTGAAGAAAATTTAAACATGTCCTTAAATGTCATAGCACAACCTTGATTACATCCCACCTGGATGTAGAGACTATCTGAAGAATAGGTTTAATGCACTGAACACCAATGAGCAAAGATCAGATGAGTTGTGGTATGACCAAGAATATCATACATTCTTGAAGATAACAAAAGGTCATTAAAAAGACAGGAAAGAAAGAAAAGACCAAAATGGATGTCAGAACAAACTCTGTTACTTGCTCTTGTACAGAGAGTCACTAAAGCAAATGGAAGAAATCATGAAATAAATGAGATGAACAGAAGATTTTAAAGGGTGCCTCAAGAAGACAATGTAAGGTATTTCAAGGAGAGCTGCAAAGACTTGGAATTAGAAAACCAAAAAAGGAAGAACATGGCCAGCATTTCTCAAGCTGGAAAAATTGAAGGAAAAAAACAAGCCTTGAATTGTAATATTGAAAGAGTCTATGGCTAAAATATTGAATGATACAGGAAGCATCAAAAGAAGATGGAAGGAATACAAAGACTCATTGTACCAAAAAGAATTGGTTAAGAAACAATGGTATTGAAGGAAGAAGTCAAAGTTGCACTGAGGGAACTGGTGAAAAACATGCCTTCAGGAATTGACCAGAGTACCTATTGAGATGTTTCAACAAACAGATGCATCACTGGAGGAACTTAATCATTTATGCCAAGAAATTTGGAAGACAGCTACCTGACCAAATGACTAGAAGAGACCATTATTTTTGCCCATTCCAAAGAAAGATTAAATAAATTATCATTAATATCACACACAAGTAAAATCTTACTGTTGTTGTTGTTATTTGCCATGGAGTTGAACCCGACTCATAGCAACCCCTCCTTGGATTTCCAAGGCAGTATCACTACAGAAGTAGATTGCCCAACCTTCCTTCCAAGGAGTGCCTGGTGGGTTTGAACTGCCTGCCTTCTGGTTAACAGTCAAGTGTCTTAGGCACTATGCTAGTGATTATCAAACAAGGTTGCAGCAGGGAATTTACAGAAATTCAAGCTGGATTCAGAAGAGAAAGTGAGATTAGGGATATAGTTGCTATTGTCAGATGGATCTTGGGTGAAAACAAAGGACACCATAAAGATGTTTACCTGTTTTATTGAGTATGCAAAGGTGCTCATGACTTAATTTTGCTCATGAGGAACATGTACATAGACCAAGAGGCTGTCTTTCAAACAGAATGAGGGGATGTTGCATAGGGTACGTGACAGGGTAGTATTCCTTCACCTTACTTATTCAATCTATATACTGAGCAAATAATCCAAGAAGCCAGGCTATATGAAGAAGAATGTGCCATCATGATTGAGGAAAGAGTCAATAACAACCTGAGATGTGCAAATAGCACAACATTTCTTGCTGAAAGTGAAGATAAATTGAAGCACTTATTGATGAAAATCAAAGACTACAGTCTTCAGTACAAATTACTTCTCAACATAAAGAAAACAAAAATCCTTGCAGCTGGACCAATAAGCAGCATCATGATAAATGAATGAAAGATTGAAGTTGTCAAAGTTTTCTTTTAGTTGGATCCACACTCAACATCCATGGAAGCAGCAGAGAAGAAATCAGATGCCATATTCCACTGGGTAAATCTTCTGGGAGAGACCTCTTTGAAGCATTAATGAGCAAAGATCATACTTTTAATACTAAGGTGTACCTAACCCAAGCGATGGTATTTTCAATTCAATAAGGAATACTGAAGAAGACTTGATGCCTTTGAAACATGGTATTGACAAAGAATACTGAAAATACCATGGACTGCCATAAAAACCAACCAACAAACAAAATCTGTTCTGGAATTATGCAGCCAGAATGCTCCTAGGTACAAGAATGGCCAGACTTCAACTCTCACAATTTGGTCATGTCCCTGTAGAAGGATATCAATTAAAACAAGTCACAAGAGACAAACTATGACTTGGATATTATCCCACCTGATAAAGTAGAGGTTTAGTGAAAAAGCGAAGACCTTCAGTAAGATGGATTTACACAGTGGCTGAAATGATGTGCATAGAAAGCATTGTGAAGGATGTGCAGGAGTAGGCAGTGTTCTCTTGTACAAAGGGTTGCTATGAGTTGGAACTGACTCAATGGAATCTAACAACAACAACAATTTTAACTTTAACACAAGCATAATTAGTTTCATTTTTTTAAATTAAACCTATTTTTGTAAAAATATCTATACCTATTTTTGTATTTTTAAAAATATACTTTGAAAAAATTAATAAGATCAGTGACACATTGTACAAGAAACTTAAAACAACCATCTTCTATAGTAAAACCTAACAAAGTAATCTATGAATTAAATATCTTAAATCTGTATTATAGTTATGAAATTATTTTTATAAGCCAAAAATTCTTGATTTTAAGAAGTTACTCACTTATCTGCAACTTTAAATCTTGCTAAAAAGATACCACCAAGTAAATATTAATTTTCTTTCTTCCAAATTATGGTAAACATTTGAGAAAGAGCACTGACTTTATAATACCAAAACTAAAACCAAACCAATTGCTTTTGGATCAATTCCAACTCATAGTAATCCCACAGAACAGTGCAGAATTTCCCCAAATAGTTTCCAGGGCTGTAAATCTTTACAGAAGCAGACTGCCACATTTTTCTCCTATGAAGGAACTGGTGGGTTTGAACCACTGACCCTTTTATTCAGAGCCAAACACTTTAACTATTGCATCAATATATACCAAAGACAAAATTATTTTTCTGCTACATTTTAAGATATTGCATTTTGCCTTGGAAATAAAGTTGAATGAAATGTTTTTAATCATATAAAGTCCATGCAAATGTAACACAATAAACTGACCTTTTTGCTAAAATTATTTCTAAATTAACACAAACCACTAAAGCCAAAGATGAAGATATTAAAGATTTTTTACCAACTTTTACAGTCTTAAATTGACCAAACATGAAATCAAGATTATTGATTATTACTGGTGATTGGAATGCTAAATATGGAAACAAAGAAGAATTATTAGTAATTGGAAAAAAATAGCCTTGGTGATAGAAATAATGCCAGTGATTGCATGATAGAATATTGCAAGATGAATGACTTACTCATTGAAAATGCTTTTTTCAACAACATAAACAGTGACTGTAGGTGTGGATCTCACCAGATGGAATACACAGGACTTAGATCAACTACATCTGTGAAAAGAGGTGATAGAGAAGCTCAATATCTTCAGCCAAAATAAGGCCAGGAGCTGACTGTGGAACAGACCATAAACTGCTCATATGTAAGTTCAAAGTTGAAGCTTAAGACAATTAAAACAAGTCCACAAGAGACAAAATATGTCTTGGATATTATCCCATCTGAATTTAGAGACCATCTGAAGAACAGATCTGGCACGTTGGAAACCAATGACTGAAAACTAGACGAATTGTGGGATGACATCAAGAACATCATATGTGAAGAAAGCAAAAGGTCATTAAAAAGATAGAAAAGGAAGAAAAGACCAAAATGGATACCAGAAGAGACTTTGAAATTTGCTCTTGAACGGCTAAAACAAATGGAAGAAATTACAAGATAAAAGAGTCAATATTTCAAATAGCAGCTTGAAAAGGCAAAGTAAATTATAATAATGAAATGTACAAAGACCTAGAGTTAGAAAACAAAAAGGGATGAACGTACTGGACATTTCTGAAGCTGAAAGAAATGAAAGAAAAATTCAAGCATCGAGTTGCTCTATCAAAGGAACTGTTGACATAGTATCTAAGGTATTTGACTGCTAACCAGAAGGCTGGCAGTTCAAACACACTAGCCACTCCTCAGAAGGAAGATTGTATATCTTCTGTAGTGATCACTACTTCTGTAGTGATACCACCTTGGAAACCCAAGGAGGGGTCTCTACGAGTCAGATCTGACTTGAGAGCAGTGAGTTTTTTTTTTTTTTTTTAAATGGGAAAAGTATTGGATGTAGCAGGGATCATGAAAAGAAGATGGAAGGAATACATAGAGTCACTGTACCAAAAAGAATTGGTTGATGTTCACCTATTTTGGGAGGTGGCATATGATCAAGAACCAATGGTATTAAAGGAAGAATTTGAAACTACATTGAAGGGACTGGCTAAAAACAGTGCTCCAGGAATTGATGTAATATCCATTGAAATGTTTCAGCAAATAGATGCAGTGCTGGAGGTGCTTACTTGTCTGTGACAAGAAAAATGGAAGAGAGCTGCCTGTCTGGAAGAGATCAAAATCTGTGCCCATTCCAAAGAAAGATGATCCAACAGAATGTGGAAATTATTGAACAATGTCATTAATATAACACAGAAGTAAAGTTTTGCTGAAGATAATTAAAAAACAAACAAAACAAAACATTTGTGGTAGTATACTGACAGGGAACTTCCAGATATGGAAGTGGGATTCAGAGGAGGCTGTAGAATGAGAGATATCATTGTTCATGTCAGATGCATCTTGGCTGGAAGCAAAGAATACCAGAAAGATGTTTACTTATGTTTTATTGACTATTTAAAGACATTTAACTGTGTGATCATAGCAAATAATGGATAAAATTATGAAGAATAGCAATGCCAGAGCACTTCATTGTGCCTGTGAGGAACCTATTTATAGACCAGGAAGCTATCATTCAATCAGCATAAGGGGATACTGCATGGTTTAAACTCAGAAAAGGTGTGCATCAGAGTTGTATCTTTTCACTATACTTATTCAAACTGTATGCTAATCAAATAATCTAAGAAGCTGGATTATATGAAGAAGAACGTGGCATCAATATTGAAGGAAGACTCATTAACAACCTGTGATATGCAAATGACACAACTTTGCTTGCTGAAAGTGAAGATGACTTGAAGCACTTAAGTAATGAAGATTAAAGACTATAGTCTGTAGTATGGATTATGCTTCAACATAAAGAAAACAAAAATTCTCATAACTGGACCAATACGCAACATCACAATAAATGGAGAAATAATTGAAGTTGTCAAAAATCTCATTTTACTTGGATTCATAATTAACTCCCAGGGAAGCAGCAGTCAAGACTTCAGACATTGTTAACTGCACTTGGAGCTCTGGTGGTGTAGTGCCTAAGGTATTTGACTGGTAACCCGAAGGCTGGTGGTTCAAACCCTGTAGCCGCTCCTTGGAAGGAAGGTTGGGCAATTTACTTCCATAGAGATACCACCTCGGAAACCCAAGGAGGGGTTGCTGTGAGTTGGATCCGACTTGACAGCAGTGAGGTTTGAGTTGATTGCACTGAGCAAATCCACTGGAAAAGACCTCTGTGGGGTATTCAAGAACTTCGATGTCACTTTTGAAACTAAGGTGTGGTAACCCAAGTCATGGCATTTTCAATCACTTCATATGCACATGGAAGCTGAGTAATGAATAAGGAAGACTGAAGAGTTAATGCCTTTGAATTATGGTATTGGAGAAGAATACTGAAAATACCATGGTCTGCCAGAAGAAGGAAAAATCTGTCCTGGAAGAAGTGCCACTGGGCTGCTCCTGGGAAGTAAGAATAGCCAGAGTTTGTCTCATCTACTTTGGCCATGTTTTCAAAATATTCTGGAGAAGGATATCATGCTTGGTAAACTGAAGGGTCAATGAAAAAAGGGAAGACCTTCAACAAGATGTATTGACACACAGTGACTGAAATGATGGGCTCAAGTGAAACAAGGATTATGATGATGGTGCATGACCAGGCAGTGTTTCATTCTCTTGTACATAAGGTTGCTATAAGTTGGGGCCAAGTTGACAGAACCTAACAACAACAACATTCATCAATTTTAAATAATTGCTGAATTTAAGTAGTTATATCAAAGATATATATGGACTATATGAAGAAGAACATGGCATCAAGATTGGAGGAAAATTTATTAACAATCTATGACACACAGATGACACAATTTGCTTGATGAAAGTGAGGATGACTTGAGGCACTTACTGATGAAGATTATACACTATAGTCTGCAGTATGGATTATCCCTCAATATAAAGAAAACAAAAATCCTCACAACCAGTCCAATAAACAGCTTCACAATGGATGGAGAAAAGATATATATGGACTATATGAAGAAGAACATGGCATCAAGATTGGAGGAAAATTTATTAACAATCTATGACACACAGATGACACAATTTGCTTGATGAAAGTGAGGATGACTTGAGGCACTTACTGATGAAGATTATACACTATAGTCTGCAGTATGGATTATACCTCAATATAAAGAAAACAAAAATCCTCACAACCAGTCCAATAAACAGCTTCACAATGGATGGAGAAAAGATTAAGGTTGTGAAGTACTTCATATTGATTGGTTCTGCAATCAACACCAATGGAAGCAGCAGTCAAGTCAAGTAAAAGATGTATTACATTGGGCAAATCTGCTGCAAAAGACCTCTTTCACGTGATGAAGAGTAAAGATGTCTCCTTGGAGACTAAGGTGAGCCTAACCCTGACAATGATATATTCAGTCGCCTCTTACACATGTGAGAGCTGGACGATGAATAAGGAAAACTGAAGAAAAGTTGATGCTTTTGAGTTGTGGTGTTGGAAAAGAATTCTAAGAGTACCATGGACTGCTAAAACAACTAACAGATCTGTCCTGGAAGAAGTGCAGCCTCAATGTTCCTTGGAAGCAAGAATGGCCAGACTTCATCTCACCTACTTTGGCCATGTTGTCAGGAAGAACCATTCCCTGGAGAAATATATCGTGCTTGGTAAAGTGGAAGGTCAAGGAAGAAGGAAAGGCCCTCAGTGAGATGAATTGACACAGTGGCTGCAACAATGGGCTCAGGTATAGCAAGGATTGTGTGCCTGGCACAGGACCTGGCAGCATTTGGTTCTGCTGTACATGGGGCCACTATGAGTCAGAGATGACTCAATGGCACCTAACAAGAATAACATCAACATCAACTATACTAATTAAAAAAGAAAAGCTCATCTGATTTAATACATTTAAAAATTATGCTTTACCAATTCCGTAGAGTTATACATGATAGTTTCTCAAGACTGGACTATGTTTTTCCACCATGCCTATCAACTTGCTTAAGCATGCTTCAAGGTTTAGTTTAAATTATGCCACTGCCTACATGAATTCCCTTTTGGATATTTCAGTTTTCAGTGATTGCTACTGTCCTCATTATGCTATGTAGTCTATCCAGTTACACTCATCAATTTGCAATCTTACCTTCTCTACTTGATTACATATAGATATTTGCATATAGGCATCGATTTTTGTTGGAAAAAATAAACCTTAAAACGTACCAAAGGTGACATTTATCTGAAGCATTAATACCAGGAAATTTTACAAAGCCCATGTGGAACTGGGTTTATCTTTAATTTCTTTGACTTTGACCCTTCTAATAGATTTTATTTCTTTTTGTTACTGCTGTTAAGAAACTCAGTGCCAAATTTGTATCATGTATCTTGTACATTTTGGACACATTTGGATTTTTTTGTATGACTTTAGTAGTCTTACCAATGATTTTATCTGTGTGTGTGTGTGTGTGTGCATACTTCTAATTTTCTATTTGCTCAGATATTCTTAATTTACTTTTTTTATTTTAAATTCTAATATTCTTAAGGCACCTTTGTAGACCACCACAGATTCTCTTTATAACCAAGAGAAACATAAGCAAATAAATAAATAATATTCACAGGGAATAAAACAATGTGAACTAATTATCTTTCTAATTTTAAAAATAAGAAAATATTACTTTTAGAAAAGCATTTTAACATATACATTGAAGAAGTACATGTATGCAATTTACAAATAAATATGCACCTACTGTAAGTGTGTGTGTGTAGATTTATACACACAGTCACACACACACACACACACACACTAGTAGACAATGTGCTGCACCACAGACATGGTCTTTCAGCTCCAAGGGGCCTTGTCCATCAACTGCTGGGACTATTACCTACTGAAATCTGAGGACTGTTTGACCTCTTTTGGAGTTGCCTTTAGTTGAACAAAGTTGTCTTGCCCAAAGCTATAGCATCTCCTTGAGGGTAGCCTGTATCCAATAGCTAGTTAGGTGGTGTCTAGGTTATAAAAACTTGGCTCCCTTGACCCAACACAGTCCAATTCTGAAGTGCAATACCAGCTTCAGAGCTGGCTGTAGAATCAGTTGATACCTAGGCTGTTACTGCCTCACAGTCCTCTCACTACTCAATTCTGCTTCTTTCTCTTCCCCTGTAAGTATAAATACTGAGGTTACTTCCTAATAGCTTTCCTGGACACTAATCTCCATCTTAAAGTCTGCTTCCTATGGAGTCAATATGAAAATAGAGAGTGATAGAAATAGATACATAAATACAGAATATGTAGCTAGCTAGCTAGACACATATGTACATACACAGCATGTAAATACATGCATGCTTACATACAAGCATAGAGTATCAGATAAGACTGCTATCCTTCTATGTTATTAGGTGCTTTTGAGTTGATTTTGAGTCATTGCATCCTCATTTGGTAGAGTAGAACAGCCCCATACCACATAAGGTAGTCTGTAAACTTTACAGGAGCAGATGGCCAAGTCTTTCTAACATGAAGCTACTGGATGGTTTTGAACCACCAACATTTTGATTAGAAGCTGAGTGCTTAAGGCTGAACCAAGGGGCTCATGCTATCTATTTTTTATATAAGGTAAATGACTACAACTGAACAAAATGAACAAATTCCCATGATACTTGGAATCAATTAAAATCCCCTGTTTTGAGCTATTATTTCTTATTTTCCTAAGAATATATTTAATCATTTCAGATAACCCTGATTGGGAGCTAATTTTCATGCAGTTTATAAGGAATTGATCTTGCTTGTGGAAGGTAATGACTATGACCTCTAGAACCAATTGGTTGCTTTTAATCTCACATCCTCCACTTACTATCTGTGTAACTTTGGAGAAGTATTTACCCTCTCTGCACCTCAGTTTCCTTATTTGTAAATAGGAGGATAATAGGCATATGTCACAGGCTTGTTGGGACAATTAAATGATTTAATTTAATTGGTTTAGTAAAGAGGCTGGTAAATTTAAATGTTAGCTATCATCTGAATGAACAGAAGTCTGAATCATGCGGTTCTGTACATTAAGGAATTTAGGGGGATATTATCTTACCTAGTTGTTCTATATGGTCTATATAAATAGTAAAATAGTAAAGGTTTCTTGAAGCATGCTGTCATTAATGACAATGAAAAAGTAAATATTTGTATTTTTAATGACATTTTAGTATTGTAAGAAAGAAAATTTACTTTAAAACCTAAGGTGCTTGAAATTTATAACCAAGTGTCTTTATGAAATTAGGTTACAACCCTATGTAGATATGTATTTTAGGGAATTCTGGTCAGAAATTAGAGGGAAATACTATTATGCTTTTAAAACATATCTATAAATTCCTAGACATTTCTATCAAGAAGTAGAATCAATATCCTCTCCCCCTGAAAATGGGCTGGGCTCTGCAGCTGTCCTGACTAATAGAACATGGTAGAAATGACAATGTATTGTTCTAAGGCTATATTAGAAAAGAGAAGGCAGGTTTTGCTAACAGCTCTTGGAACGTGGACTCTCAGAGTCTTCAATCATTATGGAAGCAGTCTGGCTACCATGAAGCCAACTTGTAGAAAGAGAGAGACAGAACAAGAGAGACAGAGAGATAAACAGAGACACACAGAGAGACAAGAGGTAGTAGAGAACTCCCAGCTGTTCCAGTGCATAATTACTGTATTGGATTCTTCTTAGGTTAGGTGCCAGACATGTGAGTGAATAAAGAAACTTTCAACATGACCCTATTAACCATCAGACTGCAACTACATGACAGAACCTGAGTGAGAACTATTAGCTGAGCCAGTCATTCTTGAACCTAGAGCAAAATAAATTCTAGTCTGAATTTTTAGCTACTCTTTTGTAGTGTTTTTTTACACAGAATAACATAACTACAACGGACTCTGTTCTTTTGCTAGATATTTAGTTCATTCATTCATTATGTAAGATAGTCAAAGAATCAAAATCTGAAGAGAAATACATCAGTAAAATGTATTAGAAAGAAAAATTATTTCTTTTTCATTTTCTATTCAATAAATTGTTATTTTTTAAATATTATTACCTTGTTTTCTTAGCCTCTAACATAAAGATTTCTCTCACTTGTTTCAGAATTGTGAGTAGGAGAGAAACACTCTTACTCAAAACACACACATATATGCACATAAACATGGTACATACACCACACACCATCACAAATTTTAGGTGGTCACTATTAAGATAGATGGGCATAGCCTGGTCAATTATTTGAAGATGTAAGGTAGGCTGACATTTTGTCTTATAATTGAGATAATTGGCAAGAATGACATCAAATTATAACTTTTCTTTACTCATTTGAATCCTGAGGAGCTCACCTTCTGGTATCTAATAGAAATATTACACAGCCATGAGTACACATAACATTTCAGGGATCGGAAAAAGAGGTATGAGAGGCTTATGGAACATTCTGTGCTTTCGTGTTCTCCATACTTATGACTTGAGAAAATTATCTTTTTTGTAATAAAACAGCCAAGGTCTTGTGATTCCCATGAAGCAGGATTACTGGTGACAATTTATGAAGCCTGTTCTTTCTCAGATGGAAGACAGATGGACACATGGGGCTTGGAGCCAAGAATCTTGGTCTCCAATCTCAGGATTTCCCAAGAGACCCTGCCTCAGTAAAATTCTCTGTTTCCTAATAAAATTTGCATGGATTTTTGGATGTTAGGATGTTGTTGTTGTTGTTGTTGTTGTTTGCCGTCGAGTCGGCCCCGACTCATAGCGACCCCTCCTTGGGTTTCCGAGGCAGTATCACTACGGAAGTAGGATTGCCCACCCTTCCTTCCGAGGATAAGCATTTTAAATTAAACATTATATCAATATTTTCTATAAAAAATTATAAAGCAATTAAGCCTAATATTTTCTGTATAGAAACAGCTGAAACCTTATATTTCTACCCAAATCTTTTTTCTCTACACATTCTCAAAGCACCTTAGAAAGAGTGAGACTGTTTTAATGTGCTGTTTGTTTGGTTTTTCTTTAAAAAAAAAAAAAAATGGTAAGGAGTGGAAGATGAGGGATGTATTAAGAAAGTATTGCCTTTGCTGTAAATTGTAAAATATACTTCTGTTTTATAAATGAATTCAAAACTACAATTGTGTAATGTGTTTGGCAGCTGCCACCAGTACTCTGAAGTCTCTAATAAGACTTGGTTGGCACCTCTAGAAAACTCATTCTGATTAAGTAGCATTGAGATCAGCCATTCTGTCTTGAACTGAATTGTAGTTGTTCAACCTTCCTCACCTCTTGGCACTCAAATGTTGTACTTCTCACCTGTGACCACAAACTGAAACTGAACTAGTAGAATTGACATGCCCAGAATGGAAACAATCATATTAGCAGTTCAGGGGAAGGACTCTCAGAGAGGGCCCAAGTTAATATAACAAATCCACTAAAGCAAATCACTACTAAAAGAATGAGACTCTAGCATATGCAGCCCGTTTCTTAAAATTCAGGTTCATGTATATTATGCAGAATGTCTAAAAAAATAATAATAATATTAAGATTTTCTTTACAGTATATGTATTTTTTTCTCAGTGTATGTATGTATGTATGTATGTATGTATGCGTATGTGTGTGTGTGTGTGTGTGCATATATATATATATATATATATATATTTTTTTCCCCAGCAAGTTAGCTAAAGACCTGTCTTGGCAGTTCTGAAACTCCAATGGTTTTATGGACACTTGAAATCCTAGTGTCCAGATATGTTCAGGCAATGCCCCCCACCCCACCCCAAAAAAAGGTAAAATAGATTTATTTGTTAAAAGCAGCAATAGTATTCTACGTAAAATTTTCTCAGGTATTAATATATCTTCTGAGCTAGATTCACTTCTGCTACACACACACACACACTCATACCTGAAAGAGATCTCTTCCTATCAGTATTTAGTTCAATTATTCATTTATTTTGACAACGAAATTTCCATTTTCCTGAAATAAAATGGAGTTTCAGATATCTTGCTCTTCTCATTTGTATTTTCCCTATTCAATTTTTAAGTTCTTAGACTTGATAGGAGTCCCTGGGTGGTGCAAATGGTTAAGCACTAAAGTACCAACTGAAACATTGGTGATTCAAGTTCACCCAGAGGTGCATTAACAGGCCCAATGGTCTGCTTCTGAAAGAGCACAGCCTCGAAAATCCTGTGGAGCCCAGGTCTACTCTGTACAGATTGGGACTCCATGAGTCTTGATCAACTCAATGGCTAGTAACAACAACAAGACTTAGTGAACATGCATTGTTCTAGAGTTGATTCTGACTCATAACAACCCTATGGGACAGAGTAGAACTGCACAACAATATTTCCAAGGCTTTAAATCTTTATGGAAGCAGACTGGCATACATATATATATATATTTTTTTTTCTGCAGACTGTTGATGGGTTCAAACCACTAACCTTGGTTAGCAGCTAAGTGCTTAATCACTGTGCCACACTGTCAAAATTGCATGATCAAAAATTGAATTAATAAATGGAAGGCTATTGTCTATTAAGGAGTGAATCAGGTCCAAAACTTTCTTTAGAATGCAGCGTCCATAGTTAGAAGATGTTTCAACTTTTATATATATTTGGGT
>NW_006922351.1:420101-426208 GCF_000298275.1 Orycteropus afer afer
ACAGCAGATGTAATTTTGTTTCCTCTACATGTAAATGTGTGGAAACTCAGTTGAAGTCAAGGAAGGCTACTAGTATAATATTTTTATCTATGTAGAAAGTCACCAATACTTACTTATACAGAATTAATACTAAAATTTAAAACTACCATGAATGCATATAGCGTTTAAGTAGAAATTTTAGAAATAGAGCCTGGTTTTTGAATGTTAACTTTTATTTAATTAATTCACTTTGATTTTCTAAAGCTAAAATGAAGGTCCATAAAGCATTGTCCATGTATTTCTAGCTCAGTACTGTTGTCTTCATAGTAAGTGCAAAGCTTCTTAAAAAAAAAAAAAAAAAAAATTTGGACTTTTCTGAATAAAGAAATAATACATAGTGCATGGCATTATTCCTATTTTTTATACCTCAGTGATTTTAATATAATGAATAATAGATATGTAATTTCAACTTTCAACTCTAGGAAGAGAAGGGTTTGCCTCTGTCACTTAAAATTCAGGTTCATGTATATTAGTTCATTAGGGAGTTCCCAAATGGGAGTATGGTAGGTATAAAACCTTCAGATTTGTATAAAATGACATTCTTTTGTTTTGTTGTCAGTTATGTATTTGTTTGTTTTTTCCAGTCACATAAATTGCCAACAAGATTCTTTGTACAGTTTGATTGGGAAATAGTTTAACTCTGTGAAATGATCCTTATTCTCATAAGCAGAAGTTCTCAACATATGATCCTCCAAGAAGAGTAGCCTAAGAACTTTCAGAGCCTTTGCTCAAAATGAAAATTTCCAGGACTTACAATGGAACCACTAAAATTAACTATGGTGGATGAGATGTAACAATCTAGATTTTAAGGACTCTTCAGATGATTGTGATAGGTGTTCAAGTATGAGAACCACTGGATACAAACACAAAGTGAGTAAAATCAAAAACAAAATATAGGACAGAACGGGTAGACCAGATTTTCCAACATGCAGGGCAATACTGCAATAATTGCAAGAATAAGATGTACCGGGAAAATAAAGTTACTATCATATATGCCATGTTAACATGAGCTAACTTTAGATAATTTGTTGTCATTGTTAGATGCCATTTAGTTGACTACAACTTATAGCAACCCTATGTACAATAGAAGAAGAGAATGAAACACTGCCCAGTCCTGTGCTATCCTCACAATTGTTGCTATGTATGAGTCCATTGCTGTGGCCACTGTGTCTATCTATCATGTTGAGAGTCTTCCTCTCTTTTGTTGATCCTCTACTTTATCAAGAACAGTATCCTTCTCCAAGGAATGGTCCCTCCTAATAACATGACTGAAATATAAGAGAGAAGTCTCACCATCCTTGCTTCTAAGACACATTCTCATTGTACTTCTTCCAAGACAGATTTGTTCATTCTTCTAACAGTCCCCAGCATATTCAATATTCTTTGCCAACATCATAATTCAAATGCATCAATTCTTATTTTCCTTATTCATTGTTCATCTTTCACATGCTAATGACACTATTCAAAAGCTCATGGCTTGGATCAGGCACATGTTAGTCTTCAAGTGACATCTTTGTTCTTTAACACATTTAAAAGGTCTTTTGCTGCAGATTTGCCCTGTGAAATACATAATTTGATTTCTTGACTGCTGTTTTTAGGGGCATTGATGGTTGATCCCAGTACAATGAAATTATCAGTGACTTTAATTTTTTTTTCTGTTCATCATGATGTTGCTTATTGGTCCAGTTTCAAGGATTCTTATTTTCTTGATGTGGAGGTGTACTCCACACTGAAGACTGGAGTCTTTGATATTCACCAGTAAGTTCTCCAAGTTACCTTTGTTTTCAGCAATTAAGTTTGTGTGATCTGCATATTTCACATTCTTAATGAGTCTTCCTCCAATTCTGATGCCACATTCTACTTCATATAGTCCATTTTCATGAGTTTCTCAGCATGCAGATTGAAAGGATACAACCCTGCCACATACCTTTCCTAACTTTAAACTATGCAATATCCCCTTGTCTGTGTAAATGACTGTCTCTTGTCCTATGTACAGGTTCCTCATAAGCACAATTAAATGTTCTAGAATCCCCATTATTTTCCATATTACCCATAATTTTTTATGATCTACACAGTAGAATGCTTTTACATAGTCAACATAACACAGATAACATCTTTCTGATACTCTCTGCTTTAGCCGAGATGTATCTGATGTCAACAATGATATCCCTTCTTCCTTGTGACCTGAATTTGGCTTCAATTTCTGGCAGTTCTCTGTCAATGCACTGCTGCAATCATTTTTTTTTTAAATTACTTTCAACTAAATTTTACTTTTGTGTGGCATTAATGATAATGTTCAATAATTTCTGCATTCCATTGGATCACCTTTCTTCAGAATGGACACAAATATGGATCTCTTCCAGTCAGTTGGCTAGGCAGCTGTCTTCCAAATTTCTTGGCATAGACAAGTGAATGCTTTCAGCCTCGCTTTTCTTTGTTGAAATGTATCAATTGCTATTCTGCCAATTCCAGGAGGCTTGTTTTTTGCCAATGCCTTCAGTGTAGCTTGGATGTCTTCCTTATTACCATTGGTTCTTGATCATATGCTACTTCTTGAAATGGTTAAATGTCAACCACTTCTTTGTACAGTGATGACAACTGTGTACCAGTGTCATCTCATAAGTGTATGCTTTTGATGCGTCATGTGTCTTTCAATTTTGCCCATGAAATCCTTTAATGGTGAAACTGAAGGCTTGAATTTTTTCTTCAGTTCATTCAGCTTAAGAATTACTGATCTTGTTTTTTCTTTTTGACTTCTAACTCCAGGTCTTGGCATATTTGATTAAAATACCTTAATTTGTCTTATACTATGATTTGAAATCTGCTGCTCAGTTCTTTTACATCATCATGTCTTCTACATTCTGTTGAAATCACTTCAGCTACTCTCTGTTCAAGAGTGTGGTAGTTAAAGTTGTGTGTCAATGTGGCTGGGCAGCTGGATGTAGTTATTCCCCACTAGTGAGATTGGTAATAACTCTATGGTGGAATCTACTGGAGCAGCTTAGTAGCTACTTTCGGGATGTGGGCTGCTTCCAGTGCAAAACAGGCAACTTTGATGAAAATCTCCAACTAATGGCACATTCAGACCCTGCATGTAGCCAAGTCATTGGTCAACAGCATACACACAGTTTGATCTTTTCTATCTTTTTAATGACCTTTTGCTTTCTTCATGTATAATGTCCTTGATATTTTCCCACTACTTCTCTGGTCTTCAGTCTTTGGTGCTCAGTACATCAAATCTATTTTTCAGATGTTCTCTAAATTAGAGTTGATATATTCAAGGTTATATTTTGGCTTTTCTTGAGTTGTTCAAATTTTCTTCAGCTTTAACTTAAAGTTTCTTATAAGCAGTAGATGGACTAATCCATAGTCAGCTACTGGACTTGTTCTGAATGATGATATTGAGCTTCTCCATCATCTCTTCCCACAGATGTCATTGATTTGATCCATGCGTATTCTACCTGGTGAGGCCTACATGAATAATAACCATTTATGCTGCTGAAAAAGATATTTTCAAAGAGTAAGTTGTTGGTCTTGTGAAATTCTATTATTCAATCTCCGGTGTTATTTCTGCCACCAAGGCCATATTTCCCATCTACCAATGCTTCTTCTTTGTTTACAACTTTCATGTTCTAATCAAAATTCTAATCTTGATTGCATGTTTGATCAAATTCAGACTGTAAAAGTTGGCGAAAATCTTCAATGTCCTCATCTTTGGCTTTAGTGATTGGTGCATAAGTTTGAATAATAGTTGCATAAACTGGTCTTCCTTGCAGGTATGTGGACATTACCTTATCCCGGATGGCATTGAACTTCAGGATAGATCTTCAAATGTTCTTTTTGACAACCAAAGCAATGCCATTACTCTTCAGTTTGTCATTCCATGCATAGTAGACAGTATGAATATCCATTTCAAAATGGCTAATATCAGTCCATTACAGATCACTAATGCCTAGGAAAATGATATGTTCCATTTAATTTTTTACAACTTCCAAATTTGATAGAATAATACTTCTTCATTCCACATTCTGATTATTAATGAATGTTTGAGGCTGTTTCTTCTCATTTTGATGTGGTCATGCCACATCAGTAAATAAAGGTCCTGGGAGTTTTACTCATTCCATGTCATTAAGGTTAACTCTAAGTTGGGAAAGCTCAGTATCTTCAGCCAAAACAAGACCAGGAGCTGATTGTGGAGCAGAATATCAACTGCTCATATGTAAGTTCAACTTGAAGTTGAAGACAATTAAAACAAGTCCACAAGAACCAAAATATGAACTTGAATACATCCCTCTTAAATTTAGAGACCATCTAAAGAAAAGATTTGATTAATTGAAAACCAATTACCAAAAACCAAAAGAATTGTGGGATGACATCAAGAACATCATCCATGAAGAAAGAAAGAGGTCATTAAAAAGACAAAAGAAGAAGAAAAGACCAAAATGGATGACAGAAGAGACTCTGAAACCTGCCCTTGAATGGAGAATAGCTAAAGAAAATGGAAGAAATAGCAGATTAAAGAGCTGAACAGAGATTTCAAAGAACAGCTCGACCAGACAAAGTCAATTACTATAATGAAATGTGCAAAGTGTTAGAAAAACAAAAGGGAAGAACACACTCAGCATTTCTCAAGCTGAAAGAATTGAGAAAGAAAAATTAAGCCCCAGTTTGCAATATTGAAAGATTCTATGGGCAAAATATTGAATGATGAAGGAAGCATCAAAGAAGATGGAAGGAATACAGAGAGTCACTGTATAAAAAAGAACTGGTTGATGTCCATCCATTTCAGGAGTTGGCATATATTCAAGAACCAATGGTATTGAAGGAAGAAGTCAAAGCTGCACTGAAGGAATTGGTGAAGATCAAGGCTCCTCCTGATCTTCCTGATTGACGGAATACCCATTGTGATGTTTCAACAAATGGTTACCTTGCTGGAGTCACTCACTTGGCTATGCCAAGAAATTTGGAAGATGGTTACCTGGCCAATTCACTGGAAGAGATTCATATTTGTACCCATTCCAAAGATGGGTGACCCCACAGAATGTGGAAATTATCAAACAATATCATTAATATCACATGCAAGTTAAATATTACTGAAGAGAATTAAAAAAATGGTTGCAGCAGTATATTGACAGAGAACTTCCAGAAATGCAAGCTGCCTTTAGAAGAGGATATAGAATTAGGGATAACATTGCTGATGTCAGATGGATCTTGGCTAAAAGCAAAGAATACCAGAAATATATTTACTTGTGTTTTATTGACTATGAAAAAGCATTTGATTGTGTGGATCATTGCAAATTATGGATAACATTGAGAAGAATAGGAATTCCAGAACACTTAATTGTAGATATCATGAGGAATCAGTACATAGTTATCATGAGGAACTTGTACATAGATCAGGATGCTGTTGTTCAAATGGAACAAGAGGACATCACATGTTTTAGAAATCAAGAAGGTAGTGTGTCAGCATTGTATCCTTCCACCATACTTATTCAATCTGTATTCTGAGCAAATAATCCAAGAAACTGGACTATATGAAGAAGAACATGGCTTCAGGATTGGAAGAAGAAGGATTAACAACCTGCAATATGCTGATGACACAACTTTGCTTGCTGATAGTGAACATTACTTGAAGCACTTATTGATGAAGGTTAAAAATACACTCTGCAGTATAGATTACATTTCAATTAAAAAAAAAAAAATCCTTACAACTGGACCTATAGGAAGCATCATGATAAATGGAGAAAAGATTGAAGTTGCAAGTTGCCAAAGACTTCACATTGCTTGGTTCTATAATCAACGCCAACAGAAGCAGCAGTCAGGACATCAAATGGTGTATAGGACTGGGCAAATCAGCTGCAAAATACTTTCAACTGCTGAAAAGAAAAGATGTCTCCTTGAGCACTAAGTTGAACCTGACACAAGCCATGATATATTTTTTTATTATTATTTTATTTTTTTATTGTGATTTGGTGAAGATTTATAGAGCAAATTCACTTTCCATACAGCAGTTCACATATACTTTGTCTCATATCATTGACCACAGTTTACCACAATGCAACAGCTCC
>NW_006922351.1:429701-444288 GCF_000298275.1 Orycteropus afer afer
TTGTCAGTCTTGCAGGTCCTGAGTGTCTTTTGGGTTGCTGGAAAGCAGAACATGTTCTTAAGCCCCAGGAATCTGTGAGAGCACTGTCTCTTTAAATATCCAAAATAGTCAAGCAGCTTTTTAAACCTTCAAAATGGCAGCGTCCTCCTCTGGACGGGCAAAAGTCCACAGCTCAACCCACCTTTCTCTTCACCTTCTCTGTTTGTTCCCCAGCCACCATGCACAGTCCTCCATGCAGTCCCTGGCTTGCAGGGTGATTTTTAGGTTAATTCTTAGGTCCTACCAGCACTCAGGAATCTCCAAGCTGTCTGTGCCGTCAGGATCGCTCAGGATCACTGCTAGACTGCAGCTCCGTCTGTCTCCTATTTTGGTATTTTCACGCAAATTCTTCTGCTAGTTGGGATTTAGTCCACTTCTATATAATTTCCTTCAAGGCTCAGGGGTCCAGGATTGTCTTCTGTGTCTGTGTTAATTGGTTTCCCTTTACTTTGTTGAAGAGGGTCTGTGCAGTCTTTCTGCCTAGTCCACCATCTTCAACAATCTCAAGCCATGATATTTTCAGTTGTCTCATATGCATGTGAGAGCTGGACAATGAATAAGGAAGACTGAAGAAGAGATGATGCTTTTGAGTTATGGTGCTGGTGAAGAATGCTGAAAGTTCCATGGATTGCTAAAAGAACTAACAGATCTGTCCTAGAAGAAGTGCAGCCAGAATGCTCCTTGGAAGTGAGAATAGCCAGACTTCTCCTCGCCTACTTTGACCATGTTGTCAGAAGGGACCATTCCCTGGAGAAAGATGCCATGCTTGGTAAGGTGGATGGTTGACAAAAGAGGGGGAGTCCCTTAAGGAGATGGATTGACACACTGGCTGCAGCATTGGGCTCAAGTATGGAAAGGATTATGGAGTGGGCATGGGACCAGGCAGTGCTTCATTCTGCTGTGCATAGGGCTATTATGAGTCAGAGACAACTCGATGGCAACTAACAACAACAGTGTTGCTTTTGAGCACCTTCCAACCTGAGGGTTTTTTTTTCTTCTGGCACTATATCAGACAAGGTTTCATTGTCATTTATAAGGTTTTCATTTCTTTATTCTTTCAGAAGCAGACCACCATGACCTTCTTCTTAGACTGTCTAAGTCTGATATCTCTGCTGAAACCTGGCCACCATGGTAATCTTGCTGGTATTTGAAATACTGGTGGCACTGTTTCCAGCATCATCGCAACATAGAAGCTACCACACTATGACATACTGAGAGATGTGTGGTAAAACCTTGGATAATAATCGATCTAACAGTTTATAAATCTGAGTACATTGTATTTATCAAATTAATTTCACATATGTCACCATATTATTTTCTATAATAATCCTCTTAATTAGTACAAACAAAATGTTTTTCCCAATCTTTGATTAAACAAACTCAATATTTTGTCAAAGGTCTCCCAGCTGGAGATGATATTAGAACTCATCTACTTACTCTGGGGCTTCTTGTAATATCCCATGTTTCTCTAAGCCCTTTATGATAATGAGCTTACTAAATGGGGCCTATTTTTATCATTTTATATGAACAACATTTCTAACTCTGGTTACTACTGCTAATATTAAGTGGCATATTAATGTATATCTTAACATCTTCACTTGTTAGATTTTACATAATCTCCTCATGATGTGATTTTTAAAAGAAAATTAGCTTCCTACTCACTACTTTTATATTTCCTCTATTGTATTGTTGAGGCATTGTTACATTGGAAAATTGTAGTGAAATACAGATATTTCAAAAAATTTTCATCTTTAACTTGTTTTCTTGGACTAAAACTAGTCAAGTCACCACTCTTTTCTTTTTTGGGACATACTTTATGACATGTCCTCTTCTAGATACTAAATATAAGGCATCTGACTGCTAACCAGAAGGCTGGCAGTTCAAACACACCAGCCACTCCCTGGAAGGAAGGTTGCAATCTACTTCCATAGTGATATTGCCTCAGAAACCCAAGGAGCGGTCACTGAGTCAGACCTGACTTGACCGCAGTGAGTTTTGTTTTAGTTTTGGAGATACTAAAAAAATAAACATCCTAAGTCCTGCACACCAGGAATTTACTTTATCTAGAAACAAAGAAAATCCAGAAAAAAGCTAAGTCACTGTCTTGGCCTGAAGTATTGCAATAGCCTCCTCACAACTCCCTGTATGCACTCTTTCTTTTGCTATAATAAAAAATGACCCTTTTAAATAAAAAAGAAATAATATCACTCCTCCACCAAAAGCTCTCTAGGAGCTTCCCATCATATATAAATACTAAAATCCTAAACATTAGTCAGTAAAATGAAATATTTGACAATTCAATCTTTTCTCCATTTATGATGCTGCTGCTTATTGGTCCAGTTGTGAGGATTATGGTTTTCTTTAGGTTGAGGTGTAATCCATACTGAAGAACTGTTGTATTTAATCTTCATCAGTAAGAGCTTCAAGTCATCTTGACTTTCATCAAGCAAAGTTGTGTCATCTAAAAATCTCAGGTTGTTAATGAGTCTTCCTCCAGTCCTGATGCCACATTCTTCTTCAAATAGTCCAGCTTCTCAGATGATTTGCTCAGCATACAGATTGAATAAGCATGGTGAAAGAGTACACACTCCCTTCATGATTTTAACCCATGGAGTATCTCATTTTTCTGTTTAAACAGCAGCCTTCTGCTTTATGTATAGGTTCCTCATGAGCACAATGAAGTGTTCTGGAATTCTCATGTTTCTCAATGTTATCCATAATTTGTTATGATCCACACAATCAAATGCCTTTGCATAGTTAATAAAACACTAGTAAACATCTTTCTGGTATACTTTGCTTTCAGCCAAGATCCATCTGATATCAGCAATGATATCCCTCAATTTCATGTCCTCTTCTGAATGCAGCTTGCATTTCTGGAAGTTCTCTGTCAATATACTGCTGCAACCATTTTTGAATTATCTTCAGCAAGATTTTATTTGCATGAGATATTAATGATATTGTTTGATATTTTCTTCATTCAGTAGGATTACCTTTCTTTGGAATGGGTACAACTATGGATCTCTTCCAGTGAATTAGCCAGGTAGCTGTCTTCCAAATTTCTTGGCATAGACACATAAGTGCCTTCAGCATAGCATCTGTTTGTTGAAAACATCACAATGGGTATTCTGTCAATTCCTGGAGCCTTGTTTTTGCCAATTCATTCAGTGAAGCTTTGACTGTTAACTATTCGATACTACTTATTTACTAGTTTATAATCAGTCTCTTCTACTAGTACTTCCATTCCATGAAGGCAGAGATTTGCCTTTTGGTTCACCAGTATATCTTTGACACTAAGAACACCAAACTAGAAACAAACAATTATGCATAAACTATAATCAGATTAGTTTATAATTGGATATTTCATTAATGTTAAAACAGCACATAAAACAATTATGCTCTAAGTAACATTATTGCCAACTATGTATGAGACTAACTGATAGACTTGAATGAGAAAATAGAGATGCACAAGGATGGTAGGAGAGCCCTAATAGCCATTGTAAGAATGAATAATCAAGTAAATACAGACATCATAAGATATATAAAACCCCAAAACCAAACTCATTGCCATGGAGTTGGATCCAACTCATAGTGACCCCTTCTTGGGCTTCCAAGGTGGTATCACTACAGAAGTAGATTGCCCAACCTTCCTTCCAGGGAGTGGCTGGTGGGTTTGAATGGCCAGCCTTCTGGTTAGCAGTCAAATGCCTTAGACACTACACCACCAGAGCTCCTATGAGATATATGGAAGATAAAAATATAACATATTATGTATAACTGTAAGACTTCAAATAATCAGCTATAGTAACAAGAAAGATCTTCTTCTTACCCGTTTTATAGTTATATTCTTTGGTTACCTGTGGAAAAAAATATATATAATTTTATGAATAGCTACAAATATTCACAATTTTTTTCCTATTCTACAGATAAATGAATGGGCAAATTTGATCAATGTATGTGTTAAAAATATGGGGAACTTTATACCCTTTACACAGATTATCTGTAGGAATGAATGTTATCTGTCTATCTAACTATCTATCTATTGAATATATATATTTTTAAAAAATTGCTGTCAAAATGTACTGAATGTGAGTGAAGAGTGGCATTGAGGAAGAAGAAGACATAGAGAGGTGTATGGGAGGTGCAGACAACAAAGATGAAACCTTTTGCACATACAGTACTGCATTGTCAATGAAGGCAAACATTGATATATGGGTGATCCTCAGCCTATATGACTATAAGACTAGAAAAAACTAGATGGCGCCCAGCTACCACTGTCAACCACTCAGAGGGGGATCTATGTAGGAAATCCTGGATAGAATGGGAGAACAATGTGAAATAAAACTCAAAATCATTAAAAAAAAAGGGGGGGACCAGGTTTACTGATCTGATAGAGCCTGATGGAACCACTGAGGCTATGCCCCCTAGCTGCCCTTCAGGTCTGGAATTGAACCCACTCCTGTGGCTTCCAGCCAAACAAAAGACAGGTGTGAGCTGAACATTTACATTAAGTAGATATGCTCCTTGAAAATATCATTCATGGGAGAATAAAATGACTGTGTATGCACATGGAAACAGCTCAGGGTGCAGGAGTGCATGGATGGATGGAAGGACACAGGGAAGAGGTAAGTATGGGGAGTAAGTGGGAAGGGCTGTTGCATTGTAGTCAATTATAGCCAATGTCATGAGACAAAGTGTATGTGCTGCTGTATGGAAAGTGAATTTGCTCTCTGAACTTTCACCCAAATCACAATAAAAATAAAATAATAATAAAAAGAAAAGTTGTCAAGTTTATTCTGACTGATGGTGGCCCATGTCTGTCAGAGTAGAACTGAGCTCCATGGGATATTCAAATGGCTGATATTTTCAGAAATAAATCACCAGGGTTTTCATCTGAGACACCTCTAGGTGAATTCAAACCTCCCACCTTTTAGCTGGCAGCTGAGTGCATTTACCATTTGTACCATCTATCTATCTGTCTATCTATATCTATCTGTCTATCTATCTATGTATCTATCATCTATCATCTATCTGACTATTCATCCCCTACCTTAAAAATAAAACTTATTTATTTATCATTATATTCCCCACAATGTAATGTCATATAGATAATGTTGTTGTTATTGTTATGTGCCATTGAGTCAGACCCGACTCACAGCGACCCCTCCTTGGGTTTCCGAGGCAGTATCACTACAGAAGCAGATTGCCCAATCTTCCTTCTGAGGAGTGCCTCGTGGGTTTGAACTGCTAGCCTTCTTGTTAGCAGTCAAGTGCCTTAGGCACTACTCCACCAGAGCTCCCATATAGATAATATGTTCTTAGTCTATAAATGAAAGAAGAGCATGTGCTTATAACTTTAGTTCCAAATCATTTAGAGCTCTTTTTCTCTTTGCTATATGAGGTCAGATACTAGCTATCTTTTTTTTAATGGTGAAGCATTTTTCACTCAAATTTAGTTAAGTCCTTACTCTCTGGTGCTGTCAGCCTGTAGGTAACATTTCCATTAACCATCAATCATTTTTCTCTTTTTTAGATATACAAGTCTAGTGTGTATAACCAGCACACAATACAGTACATGTACAGTAGTGTACAAGAAAAATGGCCTTGATAAGTAATGTATCAATCCATTGAAACTGTTGTACAGGTGAGTGATGACCTTTATAAAATGGTGAGCAGTTAGAAAACTTCAGAAATGCAGATTGTAGCAAATGGAGCATACCATTTTAATGCAACTTCTGCAAATATAAGTAAACCCTATGTTGTGAAAGCAAATAATTATGCAAACATTTCTAATATACTTTGTCCATGAACCAATATGAAGAAAAATAAGTTTCTTTTTGAGGAACAAAGTGCTATTTTCAATATTTCTCATTTGAATGCAGATATAGTTAGGAAATAGAATAGCTATCTAATATATTTGAAAAGCTGGTTTATCAAATGAGAAATAGTAATGATTGATTTCATCCTCACTTATGAATAAAGAATCACATAAGTTATTCCTGATAAACCAGCAAGGATATAGTTATTTCTGGTCAATCCAAATTGAAAATATATGCATCTATATTTGAACAGGAAGCAGCATGTTGTAGATTCACTAAAGAAGAGGGAGACATTGTCTCAATTAAAAGGAATTGTTTCCTTTTTTTCCTTTGTTGACAGACGGAAATAGATATTCCTTTTTGCTCTTCTGATCTTAGTCAGATTCATGTATTTTTAGAAATGTTGTCCAAAATTTCAAAGTTCAAAGTGGTGACAAAAAATCTAGGTGATACCATATTAAAAAACAACAACAACATTGCCATCAAGTTGATTCTCACTCATAGCAACCCCCATTAGGTTTCCAAGGCTATAAACCTTTATGTATGTAGATTGCCTCATATCCTTCTTCAGAGCAACTCATGGGTTTGAACCTCTGATCTGGTTTGCAGCCCAATGCCTTATCCACTGCACCTCCAGAGCTCCTTACATTAGTACATGGCCTTAAACAATATTACTAGTTTCCTGTGGGTGGATTAACTTTTTCCTGTGAGTGGATTTAGGACACACTTTGGTAAAGCATGTTGACCATTTTTAATATTTAGTTGCAAACATTTGTGCTGATTTAAATTCCTTATTATTGTATTGTTGTTATTATTAGTGTATCAAATGATTTCCCTCTTTCAACTTTATGAAGGTAACACATAAACCAGGAAAGTAAGGTGTAAAAGCAAAAAAAAAAAAAAAAAAAAGCCATCATATTTGTCTTGAGGGACATTTTAATAGTTTTATATCTATCTTATACATAATTTTCAGTAAGATTTGTCAGTATCCTCTTTAAAGTTTGTGGCATGTAAACAATGAGTCACTTGAAAATTATTGCAATTAACAACAATAATAGACTCCAGTTTTGAATTTGTTTTATGTACTTGCTGTTGTAGTAGGGCATTTAGCTTATGCTATTTCACTATTTCTCACCATAATACTGTGAGATATTTAATAATGTCCCTGTTTTACATCTGAAAATACTGGGTATCCAATAGGGCTTGAGTATCCTAAGATTAAATACTTAGGGAAAGGTAAAGTAAGACTTTAAAACCAGATATATTGGACTGTAAATCCCATCTCTTTTCTCATTGTCAAATTGAAGGTCTCTGTAAACATTTGTTGTAGGGATTTCTGGTGGGTACAAATGCTTAAGTGATCAACTACCGGCCCAAAGGCTGGAAGTTCAAACCCAGCCAGTATGTCCTTGGAAGAGAGGCCTGGTGATCCACTTCCAAAAGTACACATCCTTGAAAACCCTATGGAATAGTTCTACTCTGCACACACAGTATCATCATAAAATGGAATTGACTCAACAGCATGTAAGGTGGTTATTTTTCCTCTCCTGCACCTGTTTCACTGAGTGATTGATAGTGACTTAAAAGCACAAAGTCCACACTTGCCTACATATATGAGATAATAATAAAAGGAAGACACCAAAGCTATCTTTTTCTATTAGATATTTTACAACTTAATAGGGACAATAAATAATGTAAATCCATGGAACCCAATGGTCAATGGAAGTTGGAAGAGTAAAGCAGATTGAGCAATTTATTCTTACAGAATTAATGGGATTAGTGAAGTTAGTTTGTTGTAGTTGTTACTTGCTGTTTAGTCTACTTTGACACATGGCAACAAAATGATCCTGCACCATCCTCACATTCACTGACATGCTGGACTTCATTGTTGCTTTTCAATCTACCGAAATGAAACCCCCTGCCATTGAGTCAATTACAACTTATAGTGACATTTTGGGAAACGGTTGAATTGCCCTATAGGGTTTCCAAGGCTGCAGAATTAGACTGACGCATCTTTCTCCATGAAGTGACTGCTGTGTTCAAATAGCCAATATTTTGGTTAGCAGATGAATGCTCTAACTACTCCACCACAGCACTTTATTGAACAATATTCTGTTGTAATCCATAGGGTTTTCAGTGATTAATTTTGACAAGTAGATCACCAAGTCTTTCTTCCTAGTATGTCTTAATGTGGAAGATCTGTATGTGACCCCACTGGTATTAGAAATATCGTTGACACAGTTTCTAACATCACAGTAAATACAAACCACCATAGTACATCAAACTGACAGATACATGGTGGGAGCTAGTTTAGCTAAGCAATAGCTGCCTGAATTAGGTCCCTAGACTCTACTATGTGATTGACTTAGCTGGAAATTGCATTTAAGGCACTTCTTAGGCATTTTCTTTAGTTAAGGATATAGTCTAACTGAACCATAAAAAAATCAATATATGTTTGATGACTAGAGCTGTTTGAGAGAAAAGTATAAAACACTGTTTTTGATAGGTACATCTCAACAGTGTCTTGAAGCAGATACTGCTGAAACCCTACCCTACATTCCTATGCCAACCTGAATTCCCATAAGACTGTGATAGACAGTTTTCTGTACTCTGACAGTTTCCCATTTCCAGCACTTTTATTCATCTCTTTTCTACCAGAGAATATCAGGGAAATTGCTGATGTCACTAGCCAGGTATAACTGGAAAGTATAGAGGAGTCAACAGTTCTAGGGACAACCATTACTAAATGGGGAGTGTAGGTCAGTGGACAAATTCTTTAGTCTCCTTAATAATTTGAGAGATGATTCTATTTCAGGTTCCACAGGTTTCTTCAGAGAATCGTCCTTGAGACTGAGCTATGGTTGCCCATAATATTTCTTACATAGCCACCTTTCATTATTTTTCTTTTATTGTTTCATTTTCCTTTTTCCTCACATGTACCTCCTGGGATCATGTCCCAAATAAACTACCTGTACTGAAATTCTTGCCTTAAGTTCTGATTTTGGTGAACTCAAACTAAGATTATTCTCCTATTAAAAAAAAAAAAAAAAAAAGTATGGGCATTCTCTAATAAAATTGTTTTTTACTTTACCATATTTAATGCTATTGTTGATTAAAATGTGTCTCCTCTAATAGACTAAACTCTGTATGGGTAGATATTATATCTCCTCTCCTCTAATCTTCTCTGCTGTTCTTCCCTTACCTCCTTTCCTTTTCCTTCTCTCTTTTTTTTTTTTTTTTATTTCCCTCCACTGCTGCTGCTGTATTTCACTTATTTCACTTATACCTAGGCACAAAACCAAACCAAACTCACTGCCATTGAGGTGATTCTGACTCATAGCAATCCCCTTTGGGTTTCTGAGGTGGTAAATATTTATAGAAGCAGATTGCCCAGTCTTCCTTCTGCAGAGTGGCTGGTGAGTTTGAACCACCAACCTTTTGGTTAGCAGCAAAATGCCTTAGGCACTATGCCACCAGAGCTCCTTTATACCTAGTATAGTACTGGCTAATATCGAGTGTTTAAGAAATACTTTTTGATTAACTAGTGTATTGGTATGTTCTGTAAGAATTCCCAGGTATATAGTACAGCTGACAAGGGACAAGGTTGTAGTCACTTTTTGGCCATAGCCAGCTACCCAGAGGGAGTGAGTAGTTGGACCTGTGGGCTCAGGACCATGGTCTAAGGGTACATCAAGCTCAATTGGCATAGCATACTACACAGCACATTGTGCTAGATCTGTGGTAGTTAAGTTTGTGTGTCAACTTGGCTAGGCCTGGGTGCCTGGCTGGGCAGCTGGATGTATTATTCCCCATGATGAGACCAGCAATCAGCTCCATGGTGGGATCTACCACAAGCAGCTGAGTAGCTGCCTTTGGGATGTATATAAGTAGAAGCCTTGGGCATAGTCTCTAATTTATGGCATGCTTGGATCTTGTATGTAGTCAAGTCGTTGTTCAGCAGCCTGCTATGCTTTGCTGACTTTGGAACTTATGGACTTGAATTAGTGGACTGCCATGTGGTTTCATAACAGTGAGACTGCGCCATTTTATTTTTCAACTTTGGACTTGTTAGCCTCAGCAGCAAGTAGCTGCCTGAGTGAAGAGATGCCTCTAGCTTCAGTGGGCTGGGAGCAAGAGGCAGAGCTAAAGCCCAAGGTCAAGGGGCTTTCACCCAGCCCCTAGAGCCTGGCACTTTGAACTTGGATTTAAAGCCTCCAAATTGTGAGAGAATAAATTCCTGTTTGTTAGTGCCATCCCATGTGTGATTGAATCCTGTCAGAACAGCACTAGGTAACCAGAACAACATTCTGCTTTGGGGAGTAGTGATCACGATCTTAAAAGCTTGCAAGTAGCCATCTAGATGCGAAGATGGTTCTCTCCTCATTCAGAGCAAAGAAGAATGAAGGAAACCAAAGACTCATGGAAATTATTAGTATAAGAGACTGGTACATCATGCAATCTTCAGCCTATATACTATGAAACCAGAAGAACTAGATGGTGCCCAGCTACCACTGTTAACCACTTGGAGGGGAATCTATGTAGGAGATCCTGGATAGAGTGGGAGAACAATGTGGAACAAAACTCAAAATCATTTGGAGGGGAAAAATAAAAGGGAGCGGGACCATGTTTCCTGGTCTGATAGAGCCTGGTGAAACCACTAAGACTAAGGCCCATAGCTGCCCTTCAGGTCTGGAATTGAACCCACTCCTGTGGCTTTCAGCCAAAAAAAAGACAGGCAAATGAGGTGAACATTTACATTAGGAGGATACACTCCTTGGAGAGAACAATCATGGGAGAGTAGAAGGGTTGTGTATGCACAGGGAGACAGCTTAGGGGGCAGGAGTGCCTGGAGGGAAGGGCACAGGGAAGATGTATCATGGGGAATAAGTGGAGGGGAACTGTTGCATTCTGGTAAATTGTAGTCAATATCATGAGACAAAGTGTATGTGAGCTGCTGAATGGAAAGTGAATTTGCTCTGTAAACTTTCACCCAATTCACAATTAAAAAAGAAAAAAAAGAAATAGTCTTACTTTATAAATGAATTAATTAGCTTGCTCATTGTCACACTGACAGAGTTGGTAGTAAAAGTTTCCAATTCAAGTCTCTATACTTAGTGTCAATCTCCATGAGCCTAAATCAGGGAGAAAGTAATAACAGTCCCTTTTGGGATTCTGGTTTACTGGTTACCGAAGAGTTAGTCCCCATTGTTGTTGAGTTGCTTCCATTTCCTAGCCAGCCTATGTTGTTGTTGTCATGTGCTGTCGAGTCAGACCCAACTCACAGCGACCCCTCCTTGGGTTGCCGAGGCAGTATCACTATGGAAGTAGATTGCCCAACCTTCCTTCCGAAGAGTGGCTGGTGGGTTTGAACCGCCAGCCTTCTGGTTAGCAGTCAAGTGCCTTAGGCACTATGCTACCAGAGCTCCTTAGCCAGCCTATGTTGTTGTTGTGTTGTTATGTGCGGTTGAGTCAAACCCGACTCATAGCAACCCCTGCAACCCTTCCTTGGGTTTCCGAGGCAGTATCACTACGGAAGTAGGATTGCCCAATCTTCCTTCCGAGGAGTGGCTGGTGGGTTTGAACCGCCAGCCCTCTGGTTAGCAGGCAAGTGTCTTAGCCACTATGCTACCAGAGCTCCCAGCCAGCCGATAGGACAGAGTAAAACTGCCCCATAGAATTACAAAAAATCCTCACTGTTGTCAAATTGATTTAACTCATAGTGACCCCTCCCTGGGTTTCCGAGGCGATATCTCTACAGAAGTAGATTGTCCAATCTTCCTTCTGAGGAGTGGCTAGTGGGTTTGAACCACCAGACTTCTGGTTAGCAGTCAAATGCCTTAGGCAGTATGCCATCAAGACTATAATCTTGACAGAAGCAGACTGCCACATCTATCTCCAGGTAGCTGCTAATATGTTCAAACTTCCAACCTTTTGGTTAACAGCTGAACGCTTAATCACTGCACCCCCAGGCTCCTGGAATATTCAAATATTAAAATTTCCATATCTTGTAATAAACTTCTATAATATTTCATAAGCATTTAGAGCCACTATGGAGTCAAAAAGGAGCTCTGGTAGTGTAGTGGGTAAGGTATTTGGCTGTTAACCAAAAGGTTAGAAGTTCAAACCCACCAGCTGCTCAATAGGATGATGATGAGGCAATCTATTTCCCTTATAGTTTACACCCTTGGAAAAGTAATGGGGGTTGCTTTGAGTTGGAATTTTCTCCATGGTAGTGAGTTTGTTTGTTTTATTGAATATGTGTGTAATTTGTCACCCATATGTATGTTCTGAAGACCAGAGAATGCCATATTTTATACTTTTAATATGGATGGTAATGAAAAAACAAACAAATAGGCAAACACACAAAAAGTGCATTCATCTCTAGTCATTTCTCACCTCCATGACCTTTCCCTGGGATGATGTTTTTGTATTTTAAGAAGGCTATACAATCAGTTCATTTGTTGGACTGTGGAATTGAATGATATTTACTTCAATTTTAAAAACTGTGACAAGTTTATTGATAGCAATATTTCTATAGAAGCACCAAACTTTTGCAAATAAAATGTTTGCTTATGATGGAATTGGGAGCTCTGGTAGCATAGTGGCTAAGGCACTTGACTGCTAACCAGAAGCCTGACAATTCAAACCCACCAGCCACTTCTCGGAAGGAAGATGGGACAATCTACTTCTGCAGTGATCCTGTCTTGAAAATCCAAGGAGGGGTCGCTATGTGTTGGGTATGGCTCAATGGCACATAACAACAACAACAACAATGATGGAATTGTCTTGAGAGTTTTCAGGATACTATTTTTAAATATTTTCATTTATGTCAGATTTACTTACATATGTTTTAAAATATTTTATGTGCTCATGTACAAGATAATCTGATTTTCTAATTGTGGTTAACCAACCAGATGGACATGTATTGTATCTAGTTTGAGTACATAAACATTTAGATATACACCTTAAACACTGCATTAAGCAATGTATGCATATCTATTTGTAATATTTATTAATTCAATTTCATAAACAATTAAAATCACATATGTAAAATAATAATTTACTTTAGAAATGATACTTCTTTTCAATCTCACATTTTGCTAAGTAATTTTATTCAAGCTGCAATGTGTACCTTCTACATCACTCTCTTACATTAACACTGGAAGTGCACATCGAATCACGTAAATTCCAATGACATCTTCATTTCCATTGAAGTTGTACGATACACAACACCTCTTGAGCTAATGGCAATTTTACCCCTAGAAGAGGTTACCATTTGCATGAGGACAATTTCTATCACACCCTCTCCCTCACCCTTTTTTTTTTTTTTTTTTGGTCCCAAGAGCCTATATTTGTGATACTTCAATATCTCTGCTTCCTCTAAAGTAATCTTGTTGTTGTTGTTGTTATGTGCCGTCGAGTCGGCCCCAACTCATAGCGACCCCTCCTTGGGTTTCCGAGGCAGTATCACTACGGAAGTAGGATTGCCCAACCTTCCTTCCCAAGAGTGGCTGGTGGGTTTGAACCGCCAGCCTTCTGGTTAGCAGTCAAGTGCTTTAGCCACTATGCTACCAGAGCTCCTAAAGTAATCTTAAAGGTGTCTTTATAAAGCTGTCTCACGCAGACTTGAAACTTTGAATTGATTTCCTTAGAAATAGATATTAAATCTCTATTAAGTTTATTTTCCTCCTTCTGTTGTTTTTAATTTCATTACCTGTATAAGATTCAAAAAAAGTAACATTACTTGTGGTCATTTCAGTCTGTTGTTTTCCAAAAACAAACCTTTGCTGTTGAGAATAAATTGAGAAAGCCACTAGCAGGGTATAGGGATGGAGACTGCACTGAGTGACAACTCTCAGAGAGGGTGACACAATATGATTGTCTATAATTTTTTTGGTCAGTGTTTCAGTTGAAATTTACTATTTTTTATAAAAATATCCCTGTAGTTAGTTTTAATAACAAAAACATTTTTCATTAGCATATGTATCAATGAATCTACATGGCCAAAACTCTATAATAATTCACTTTTTGAAAATTCTAGTGTGTTGTAGTCAGTAAGAGCTGTCATCATTACCCAATTGCAATGATACTTCACATCACATGGTTTCATCTTCATGTGCTACAAGCATGCACTGTTGTTTTTGTTGCTGCTAAGTCATATTTTAGTCACTGATTTTCTCAAATTTGCTGGTGCTTTAGCTGCACTACTGTGGTAATTAGTATTTGTGAACCTGTATCAATAACCTTTTAAAGAATGAGGTAGTAATTAAAGGAAAATACTTTAAAAGACTTCTGCTCAGTTATTAAAAATGTTGTAATTCAATGTAGAAAGATTTTACAAAACAGATTTGTTGTTAGTATTACTATAATCAGAGAAATATTACATATCATCATTAAAATTATATTTAAATGTATTATTCTATGATTAAAATTAAAATTCTATGATTAAAATTGATAACTAAAAATTGAATATAGTCTGTTACATGAGTATATCTATGGGGGTGGTGGTGGTAAAACCATGATTTACTGAATTGGCTGACTCAAACCCTAGTGAAACCACTGGAAAAGGTGCAGTTTAATAAGAGAATGGTTTTAAAGACATAAAAAGGCAATTCTTCCTTTCATAATAAATAAATGTGGTAAAAAGTTAAATTTAAGTATGTTGACAAATGAGTTTCCTCTTTGTAATAGTTTCTTGGCCCCTGTTCTCTGCCTTCATACTGAAAAAAAAA
>NW_006922351.1:444388-454446 GCF_000298275.1 Orycteropus afer afer
CACACACACATACATATATATATTTGTATATATATATGTATATATATGTATGTATATATATTTAATGGAGAGGATCAGTAAGAGCTGATTTGAATAAATTTTTTAAAAGCATTAGGCTCTGGATTGAAATAATCTATGATGATAAAATTACCATAATAGCCCTTACATTTATTTAAGGCTTACTTCATGTTAGACACAGCTTTAACAACTACATATTAATTATGTCATATGTTTCTTGTCCTATCAGAAGTTAGAAACTAGAATCTTATTTCTCTATCCTGTATAACTCAATCCACTATATTTTAATTAATTAATCATTTATCTCTCATGGAGGAGCTCTGGTGGTGTAGTGCCTAAGGCATTTGACTGCTAACCAGAAGGCTGGCAGTTCAAACCCAGCAACTGCTCTTTGGAAGGAAGATTGGACAATCTACTTCCGTAGTGATACTGCTTTGGAAACCCAAGGACAGGTCGCTATGTGTTGGGTCCAACTCGACGGTAGTGGGTTTGGTTTTGTCTCTCATGGAGATATGGCTTGGTCACTTTTGTTTTTAAACAATGGAAGATCTTTGGGGACAAGCTGAGAAAGAAGAGGTAACTAAATGATTAATACTAGAGGTGTGGCCAAGATGATGGACTAGGCATATATGCTATCTAAATCCTGTACAACCAAGACCTGAGAAACCAAGTGAGGCATAAAATATACGCAATCCTAGAACCCAGAGCTTCAAAGGAAAGGATAAAGAAGTGGATCAAACACTGATTAAAGGAAGAAATTGAATGAAAACAGCAAACAAAGAAACACACAGAGTAGTGAATTACCAATGGGCCCAGCAGAGTACAGCCATTTGAATCATTGAAAGCAACATTATGACTGGAGTAAGAACCAGGTAACAGGCTCTGCTTGCCCAGGAATACAACCATATTAAAAAAGATGTGAAAGACTCCCACATGGGTTACTGGTTACCAGAAAGGTGTGATAACCCTGACCTCCTACAACCTCACAGTGACCTGAAATGTCCCCCCAACACACACACACACACACACACACACACACACCTGGCAGCTGATTGAACTCTTCCACTGACAGCACTGTGCTACTTTTATTTCTTTTTAAATTCTTTTTAGTTCTTCCCTCTTCACTCCCTTTTTTCTTTTTCTTTCTTCTATCCTTTAGCTTCCCATATGTTTGATCCTATGGAGTAGGAACCCCAACACATCCATCTTCTTAGTCAGCATTGCTCACTTCTACACTCCACAGTCAGCAGTGTGTTTTCCAGAGGAGACAGCTCCATGTTGGTACCACACTCATGTTTTTGTTGCAGCACAACAGTGCTCTGTTGCATTTTTTTTTTCTTTTTCTTGTTTTCTTTCTTCTTGGTTCTTTTACCTTCTCTTCTTTTTATTTTTATTTTATTCCTCTTCTACTCCTTTTATTTCTTTGATCCTGTAGTGTAGTCACCCTGTCCACTGACACTTTCAAAGTCAGCAGCTTCCCCTCCACCTTTCTGCAGACAGTGGGGAGCACTCTAGCAGAGTAAGTGCCATATTTTCACTGTAGCCATGTTTGGAGCATAGTTCTTACACTAGTCCTATACCCCTTTTTAAATTCGTTTTTATTTTATTCCTCCACCACTCTTTTTAATTATCTCTCCATAGGTTTTATCTCTTACCTAGTTCTTTTTTTCTTTCTTATACCCCTCCACACAACCTCCACAGTAGGCAGTTCTATATCTGTCACCTTTTCAGGCAGCTGATTTGGAGAGTGGAAGCTCTACTACCTGCCACTTGCCACCTGCCACCTGCCACCTTTGAGTTCAGCAGTGTTCATCCCCACCCCTCCAGTCAGTGATGTGTGCTCTGGCAGAATGAATACTGTGTTTCTGCTGCAGCTATGCTGGGTAGCTAGCTCTTGCAGTTGTACTGAGTTACTTTTTTCCTTCTCTTTCTTTTTCACTTTTTCTTTCTCTTTAGTATTTCTCTCTTCCATTTATTTACCTTTTTTATTCTTTTTTTTTCTTCCTCTTCCAATCCTACCCACAACATGTGTAACCCCACCCAGTGTACGGGTGTCACCACCTGCTCCAGCAACACTAGATCAGTGACAGACAGTGACCAACATCCATACAGCCTGCCCTCAGCAGCTGCACATAATCAGTAATTAGACACACACCCCCATAACTCTGAGCAGCTACTCAACTCACCCAGGCAAAGGTGGTCAGAACCCTAGTGCTGCCAAACTAGCAGCCAGAGGAGCATATCCACCCCATTTATAGGAATATATTAAAACAAAACAAAAATTGAGGTGAAGCAAACCAACATAGAATCAAGAAATTAATACAACATCACAATTTCTCAGAGAAAATGGACAACTTCATATCACACACACACACACATACACATACATACATACAAAACACAAGACAGGATAGCTCAAACAAGTGACTAAAGTATAAGGCCAGAAACTCTTCTGGAGGAAGAAAAGGTATTGGAGCTGCATAATGATGAATTCAACTTGATTTTATGGACATCTACAGAGCACTTCACCCTACAAAAGAACAATATACATTCTTTTCCAGTGCACATGGAACATTCTTCATGATAGACCATATGTTAGGCCATAAAGCAAGTCTTAATAAATTTAAAAACATTGAAATACTACAAAGCATCCTCTCAGATCAAAATGATATCAAATTAGAAATCAACAATAGGTAGATCAATGGAAAAAGAGCATGGAAACTGAACAACACATTCTTTAAGAATGACTGGGTAATAGAAGAAATAAAAAAAAAAGAAAAGAAAAAAATTCCTTGAAGCAAATGAGAATTAAAACCAAACATATTAAAATGTTTGGGACATAGCAAAAGCAGTGATCAGAGGCTCAGAGGCCATTTTATAAAAATAAATGCACAAATCATAGAAAAAGAAAGAGCCATAATCAACACTTTACACAAACATCTCCAACAATTAGAAAAGCCTACAGAAGAAAAGAAATAATAAAGATTTGAGCAGAAATCAGTGAAACAGAAAATATACAATAGAAAAAATCAACAAAACTAGAAGTTGTTTTTTTGAAAAGATTAGTAAAATTGACAAACGACTGGCAAATTTAACAAAGGAAAAGACAGAGAGAATATAAATAACATGAATAAAAAACAAAATTGCAAACATCACAACAGAACCCACTGAAATAAAAAGGATAATATCAGGATAGTATGAAGAACTGTACTCCAACAAATTTGAAAATCTGGAATAAATGGATAGATTTCAAAAAACACACTACTTACCTAAATTAACACAGACTGATGTGGAAAAGTTGAATAGACCCAAAATAAACAATAAATTGAACAAGTCATTAAAAAAAAAAAAAAAAATTACCAACAAAAATAATTCCTGGTCCAGACAGTTTAACCAGAGAATTCTACTAAACAGTCAGAGAAGAATTGACACCAATCCTACTCAAACTATTCCAAAACATAGAAAAGGATGAAATCCTCCCAAATTCATTTTATGAACCAAGCATAATCTTGATAACAAAACTAGGCAAAGAAATCACTCAAAAGTAAAACTACAGAACAATATCCCTCATGAATATAGATGCAAAAATCTTCTACAAAATCCTAGCCAATAGACTCCAACAACATAGCAAGAAAATAATTCATAATGACAAAGGAGGGTTCACATCAGGTATGCAAGGATGGTTCAACATTAGAAAAATAATTAACGTCATCCACCACATAAATAATACAAACAAAAAGAACCTCATGATTGAATCAATTGATTCAGAAAAGTCATTTGATAATATCCAACACCAATTCCTGATTAAAATTCTCAACAAAATAGGAATAGAATGGACATTCCTCAACATAATAAAGGACATATATGCAAAACCAACAGCCAACATCAATATCAATGGAGAGAGACTGAAACCATTCCCTTTGTGAACAGGAAACAGACAAGGATGCCCTCTATTGAGACTTCCATTCAACTTTGTATTGGAAGTCCTAGCCAGGATAATAAGGCAAGAAAAGGAAATCAAAGGTATCCAAATCAGTAAGAAAGAAGTCAAACTATCCCTATTTGTTGACGATATGATCCTGTATCTTGAAAACCCAAGACTCAGTAAAAATTCTACTGGAACAAATTGAGAGATTTAGCATTGTGTCAGGATACAAGATGAACATCTAAAAATTAGTTCAATTTATCAACACCAGCAAAGAGATTGCTAACAAAGAAATAAAGAACTCAATACCATTTACAATAGTGACCACAAAAAATAAAATACTTGGGAATAAGTCTTACCTGGGACACAAAAGACCTGTACAAAGGAAATTATAAAACACTACTTCAAGAAACCATAAGAGATCTACATAAATGGAAGAGCATACCATGGTCATGGATAGGAAGATTGAACATTGTGAAAATGTCAATTCTACCCAATGCAATCTATGCATTCAAGGCAATCCCAATCGAGATCCATCAACATTTTTAAGGATATGGAAAAACCAATCACTAACTTTATATGAAAAGGAAAGAGACTTTGGATAAGCAAAGCACTATTGAAGAAGAAGAACAAAGTTAGAGGTCTCACACATGCAGATCTCAAAACCTACTATACAGCCACAATAGTCAAAACTACCTGGTATTGGTACAATGACAGACACATAGACCAGTGGAATAGAGTTGAGAACCTAGAAATAAATACATCAACCTATGGTCAGCTGATCTTTGACAAAGGGCCAAAATCCATTAAATGGGGAAGAGAATGTCTGCTTAATAAACAGCACTGGCAAAACTGGATATCCATTTGCAAAAAAATGAAACAAGATCTGTACCTCACACCATATACAAAAAGTAACTCCAGATGGATCCAAGACTTAAATGTGAAACCTGAAACTATAAAGTTCCTCAAGGAAAAACTAGGGGCGAAATTAGGGGCCCTAATATATGGCATAGGAGTTCTGGTGGTGTAGTGCCTAAGGTATTTGATTGCTGACCAGAAGGCTGGCAGTTCAAATACACCAGCCACTGCTTAGAAGGAAGAATGGGCAATCTACTTCCATAGTGATACTGCCTCAGAAGCCCAAGGAGGGGTTGCTATGAGTTGGATCCACTTGATGGCAGTGTGTATGGGGAATATATGGCATAAATAGACTATTAAGCAAAACCCAAAATACACAAAAACAGTAGAATAAACTAGATGAATGAGACCATCTGAAAATTAAATTTTTATTTGTACTTCCAAAGACTTCTCCAGAGAGAATAAAGAGAACCTACAGATTGGGAAAAAAATATTTGGCAATGACATATTTGACAGGGACTTATCTATAAAATTTATAGAATACTCCAACAGTTCAACAGCAAAAAGACAAATTATCTCATTAAAAGTTGGACAAAAGGCATGAATAGACACTTCACCAAAGAGGGTGCTCAAGCAGCCAACAAACATATGAAGAAATGCTCACAATCATTAGCCATTAGGGAGAAACAAATCAAAACAATGAGATGCCATCTTGTTCCAGCACTGCTAGCAAAGTTCAACAAGACAGAAAATAACAAATGCTGGTGAGGATGTGGAGAGATCAGGACTGTCATACACTGCTTGTGGGACTGTCAAATGATACAACCACTGTGGAAAGCAGTATGGTGATTCTTTAAAATGTTGGAATTAGAAATACAATTTGACCCAGTCATTCCATTACTAGGTATATATGCTAAAGAAGTGAGAGCCAGGACAAGAGCAGATATATGCACACCCATGGTCATTGTAGCATTATTTATGAAAACAAAAAGACAGAAACCACCTAGGTGTCCATCAACATAAGAATGGACAACCAAACTATAGTACATACACACAATGGAATACTATGCAACCCTAAAGAATAATGTAGCATCTGCAAAACACCGCATAATGTGGATGAACTTGGAGGACATTTTGCTGAGTGAAATATGTCAATCACAGAAGGACAAATATTGTATTAGTCCATTATTGTAAAAAGTGGAGGAATGGTTTCTATATGGAAGGAAATTTTCTTTGTTGGTTACCAGGGGTGGGAGGGGAGGGGAGGGAATACTATTAGATAAATAGTCACAAGTATTGATTTGGGTGAAGAGAAGGGCAATGTACCAAATGTGAGTGTTCAACATAGTGGCATTGAAGAAGAGGAATACATATGGAGGTGCAGGGGAGCTTCAGACAACAAAAATGACTCCTTTTGCACATACAGTACTGCATTGTCAATGAAGACAAACATTTATATATGGGTGGATAGATGGGTGGACAGGCTGGACTATTAGGTAGGTCTATACAGGGGGTGTGTGTGCCCAAGACCATGGACAGGGTTGGCAAACAATTTATCTACAAGTGTATTTGTATATTCTGTAAGAATTTCTAGGTATATAGTAGAGATGACAAGAGACAAGGTTGTAGTAGTCACTTTTTGGTCACAGCCAGCTACACAGAGGGAACAAGTAGTTGGGCCTTTGGCCTCAGGATCACAGTCACAGAGGACATCAAGCTCAACTGGCATAACATACTACACAAAACATTGTTCCAAATCCTACTTTGGTGAGTAATGATTGGGATCTTAACAGCTTGCAAGCGGCCATCTAGATGCAACGATGGGTCTCTCCTCATCCAGAGTAAAGACGAATGAAGAAAATCAAAGATACATGGAAACAATTATTCCAAGTGACTGGTACACCATGCGATCCTCAACCTATACGAATATGAGACCAGAAGAACTAGATGGTGCCCGGCTACTATGTTAATCACTCAGAGGGGTTATATGTAGGAAATCTTGGAAGGAGTGGGAAAACAATGTGGAACACAACTCAAAATCATTAAAATTAAAAAAAAAAGTGAACAACTTTGTGAGTCTCATAGAGACTGATGGAACCACTGAGGCTATGGCCCCCAGCTGCCCTTCAAGTCTGGAACTGAACCCACTCCTGTGGTTTCCAGCCAAACAAAACACAGGCATCTGAGCTGAACATTTACATTATGTAGATACACTCCTTGGAGAGATCAATCATGAGAGAATAGAAGAGCTGTGTATGCACAGGGAGACAGCTCAGAGGGGAGGAGTGCATGGGAGGGAGGTAACTATGGGGAGGAAGTGGGAGGGGAGCTGTTGCATTGTGGGAAATTACAGTTAACGTCATGAGAAAATGTATGTGAGCTGCTGTATGGGAAGTGACTTTGCTTTGTAAACTTTCACCAAAAGCACAATAAAAATTTTAAAAAATGAAAATAGCCTAAGAATTATGCAAGATCTCATTAAGAGGAATAACATATTTATAATTAGAATTCCAGAAAAAGAAGAGATAAAGTGTGTGTATGTGTGTGTGTGGGGGATAAATAAATAAAAGCACTGAAAGAATTGTTGGAAGAAAACTTCTCAATTGTCACAAAGGACCAAAAAATGTGCATTAAAGTAGCTCAATGAATCACAAATAAGATAGATGCCATAAGAAACTCACCAAGGCATATCATAATAAAACTTTCCAAAGACAAAGACAAAGACAAAGAAAGAATCCTGACAGCAGCTTGGGGAAAATAGAAATCATTCAGATAAGAACGCAATAGGATGACATATCTAAAAAAAAAAAAAAAGAGAGAGAAAAAGACAAAGAAAAAAAATGTCCACTAGGGGTTATATATCCAGTAAAACTGTCTGTGAAATATAATAATGAAATCAAGACATTTCTAGATAGATACAAATTAAGAATATTTGTTAAAAAAAAAAAAAAAAAGCCAAGATTGCAAGAAATGATAAAAGGAGTCCTTCAAACAGAGAATCAACAGTGGGAAACTTCAAACTGAGATTATGATGACACACAACACCATCACATGGAAATAAACCCAGATAAAGAATTATCAAAATTAAAATTAAACTTCAAGATTAAAAATACAGAAGGAGAGATGTCAATCTGTAAATGATGACAATTACAAAGCAAAATGAGGGAATAAATAGTTGAGTTAAAAATTTCCAAATGAAGAGAAGTAAAGATGAAATCAAGACAGAATTGCCCACTTTAAATAATGATAAATTACATGGTAACCTTAAAGAAAATTAATAAACCTTCTCACTAAATAAAAAAAAAAAATAAGACAATCATAAAGATTTAGTAAACACTAATAGAACAGTAATATAGAAAATAATTAAAAAGTCCATAAGCAAAATGAATTCAGTACAGAAAAATATATAGAACAAAGAAACCAACAACACCAAAAATCACACACACACACACACACACACAAAACAAAATGACCACATGAAATTCATACCTATCCCTAATTACATTCAAAGTAAATGGACTAAATGCACCAGTAAAGAGGCAAAAAATAGCAGAATGAAAAAGAAAACATGAACCATCAAAATACTGTCTACAAGAGACAGACCTTAGCCACAAAGACATAAATGATCTAAAAATCAAAGGATGAAAAAACATATTGCGAAAGGGCATGGAAACCAGATCTCCCAACCTCCTCTAACATCACAAGAGAGAGACAGAATCTCCAGCAGCATCCACTGCTTATTCTTATGAGACCAGACATGCCACCACCCTCTAGTCTTTTTTACCGACTCTGACACCAATCTTCTCTCCCATGGTACTCACTACTTCTCTACTAGGTTTGATAATTAGTTGCAATGGCCACACAAAACTCACAGATAGTACTCATGATTATGGAGTTTATGAGAAAAGTAACAGGCCACAATTCAGATTTGGGAACACCCTCAAGGACACAATTCTTCAATCAGGATAGTATCCCCTCTGCTATGCCCTCAGTCATGCCTTTCTAGCCCTTTGCCTCTGTCCTGCTTTGGCAAGTGTTAAAAAGGTCTTGTAGCTCTGCTAATAAGTACATTAGGTGCACCACACTCTGCCAGCTAGACTCCTACCCAGAGGCACTCAGCTATCTCACTCTGTGGGTCAGCAAGCCCACTACTCTGTCTCATGCCTGTTGGTTCCATCTCAGGGACAAATAACCTAGAAAGTAACATGGATAAGATATGAAATAGGTGATGTTACATTAGACCCAACTGAAATAAAAGGATAATAACAGAAAACTATGTATAACTGTACTCCAACAAATTTGAAAATGTAGAAGAAATGGATACATTTCTAGAAACAAATTGGCCACCCAAACTAACACAATTTGAGGTAGAAAATTTGAACAGAACCATCACAAAATAAGAAATTGAACAATTCATAAAAAAACAAGAAAACAACAACAAAAAAAAATGTTATGGCCCAGAGTGCTTCACTCACACATTCTACCAAATATTCAGAGAAGCTCTGACACAAATTATATTCAAGATATTCAAGAATATAGAAAAGGATGGAATACTCGCAAACCCATTCTGTGAAACAAGCATAACCTTGATATCAAAAGCAGGCCAAGTTACCATTTAAAAGGAAATTATAGACCAATATCACTTATGAACATAGTTGTAAAAACTCTCAACAAAATGCTAGCTAATAGAATCCAATAACATATCATGAAATAATATGTAATGAGATTTATGCCAGGTATGCAAGGATGGTTCAACATTAGAAAAATAATCAACATAGTCCACCACATAAATAAAATAAGAGAAAGAAGGACCTGATCATATTATTAGATACAGAAAAGATAATTTGACAAAATTCAACACCTAATCCTGATTAAAAAAAAAAAAAAAAAGCTCAGCAAAATAAAAACAGAAAAGAAATTCCTCAACATAATTGCAGGCATGTACACAAAATGAATGGCGAACATTACATTCAATGGAGAGAGAGTGAAATCATTGCCCTTGTGAATGGGAACCACAGAAGGAAGACCTTTATCCCCACTCCTATTCAATACTGTATTGGAAATCTTAGCCAGAGTAAGAAGGCAAGAAATTGAAATAAAATATATCCCAATTAGTGAAGAAGTAAAATTATTTCTATTTGCTGTTGATATAACATAGATAGAAGGTCTGGTAGCATAGTGCCTAAGGCACTTGACTGCTCACCAGAAGGCTGGCGGTTCAAACCCACCAGCCACTCCTCAGAAGGAAGATTGGGCA
>NW_006922351.1:459096-463675 GCF_000298275.1 Orycteropus afer afer
GCTGATTGCTCTTCTCTCTGGCTTCCTGGCTTTTAATCCCCTTTCTCCTGCTCTTCCCACCTGCTACTTTGGGCATCCCTGAGTTGTCTCTCCTCACCTGTAACCCTGGGGCTGATAAAAACAATAAGATACCATTAATCACAATATTAATAGCAATATTAAAAAAAATAATAATAAAACCAGCAAATTCTGGTAAGGACGTAGAGAGACTGAAAGTATGATTGCAAAATGGTGCAACCATAGTGGAAAGCATTCTGACACTTCCTTAAAAAGTTGGAAATAGAAATACTGTATAATAAAGCAATCAAATCACTAGGAATATATCCTACAGAAATAAGACCTGTGATACAATCAAATATATGCACACTTTTGTTCATTGAAACATTATTTACAACAGCAAATAGTTGGAAACCACCTAAATGCCTATCAACAGATGAATGAATTAATAATAATAATAATAAAAGTGGTATATATACACAATGGAATATTATGCAATATTAAATAATACTGAAAATCTGTAAAACACCTCATGACATGGATGAACCTGGAGGACGTTATGCAAAGTAAAATTAGCCACTCGCAAAAGGACAAATACTGTATGACACCACTACCATGCAAATGGAAAAAAAAAAAAATTATTCATAGAAGAAATATTCTTTGATGGATACCCAAGGTAGTAGAGGAAGGAATAGTAGATTACCAACTAGTGAGTGGCTGTATATTAATTTTGATGATAGGAAAGGCAATATTCTGTAAGGGAAAGGCAATATACGTTATCAGCACAAAATGATGAAGGCAAAGGAAGACACTGGGAGGAGCACAAGAGTTAAGAGTAATAGAAGTAAATACTATTAAATACACAGTCCTCAATAACAGTAATAAAAATATTCTGTGTGTGAATATATAGATAGACACACACGCTTAAGAGAGGTAAGAAGGTAAGTGAGACTACATACACAAATATATATATATATATATATATATATATATATATATATATATCTCTATATATGTATTTATATGTGCTGCAAATATATCCATCAATATATTAGAGCTTATGCGCAACAAAATTATGAAAACTTCTTAATCAAAACCAAATATCTTGAGGGAATGAGTCACTGGGCCTGGGAGCTCAGAACTATACTCTTGGGGACATCAAAGTCTTGAGTTGGATCTGACACATAATGACTCTTCCTTGGGTTTCCAAGGTGGTATCACTACGGATGTAGATTGCCTAACCTTCCTTCTGAGAAGTGGCTGGTGAGTTCGAACCACCAGCCTTCTGGTTAATAGTCAAATACAGTAAGCACTATACTACCGGAGAGCCTTAGTTTGAGAGTAGAGCAAATATATCCATAAATGTATCAGAGTATATAGGCAACAAAGTTATGAAAACTTCTTAATGAAAACCAAGTATCTTGAGGGAATGAGGCACTAAGACTGGAGCTCAGAACTATACTCTTGGGAACATCAAAATTAAAAAGTATAACACTCCACAAACACAATGTTCTACATCCTACTTTGGTGAATAATGACTGAGGTTTTAAAATCTTGTCTGAATCTAAGGTGCAATTATTTGTCTCTCCCCATCTGAAGCAAAGAAGAGTGAAGAAAATCAAAGACACATGGACCTACTTATTCCAAAGGAGTAATGGGCCATGTGAACTTCAGCCTCTACCAGCCTGAGACCAAAAGAATTAGATGGTGCCTGGCTACCACTGCTGACAACTCTGAAAATGATCACAGTTGGTGGCCCTGGATAAAGCAGGACAAAAATGTGGAACAAAACTCAAAATGATAAAAAAGAAGACCAGGCTTACTGGTCTGATAGAGAGTGGTGGGACTCCTGAGACTATGACCATTAGTTCAAGTCTGGAACTGAGCTGAACTCACCTGTGGCTCCACTTTCACCACAACAATAGACAAGCCTATAAGATGAACAACAACATCAGGGAGGTAAACACTTCTTAGAACAACCAATAATACAAGATCAAAAAAGTAGCATTCGCCCAGGGAAAGAAAGTTATATGGAAATGGTAAACACAGGGTAGAAATAGGAACAGTCTTGTTATATTGTGGGGATTGTAATCAATGTCATGAATCAAAATGTGTATGAATAGTAGACCAGAAATCCAATTTGCTCTGTAAATTTCATCCACAATGAAAAATTTAACAACAAAATAAAAATAATAATTCTCAAAATCTTTCTCAATAACAAAAAAATGATGAATATCAAAAAATTGTACCATTGAGCTCTAGATTTATAATATTTAGCAGCATTAATGTTAACTGAAATAAGATTACCCATCAATATCATGTTAGTATGTTTATCACATGTGGTCTTAGTCCTTCTGTTAATATAATAATTAATTGTATACACAGGTAAAATGTAGTGCCTAAGGCACTTGACTGCTAAGCAGGCTGGCGGTTCAAACCAACCAGCCACCTCTGAAGGAAGATGGGGCAATCTACTTCCGTAGTGATACTACCTCAGAAACCCAAGGACGGGTCGCTATGAGTTGGGTCTGACTCGACGGCACATAACAACAACAACAACAACACTTGCATACTGTAAATAACCATTTGAATAATATTTGTTTGTGTTAGCTTTTATGCTGTTATTTTTTGTTTTATTGAATCACTTAGCCAGACTATACCTTCAGAAAAAAAAAAAAAATGAATAACATAACAAACACAGCAATGGCATATGGGTTACATTTTTACAACTCTTGACCCTGAAGCAAAACAGATTTCCAGACACTATCACAGAGAGCAAAGCCATTTTATGCCTTCTGTCTCTCTGCCAAGCCCCATATAGATGAAGAGGAACTGATAAGAATGGTGTCATTTCATGAAAAACCTATTGGGTAATGTTTTTGTATTATCTATTATGCTTCACTCTTTTGGATTCACTCAGTAAAAAATGTGACAAAATCTAATCAAAAGAGTATTAAAAGGAAATTGCCATGCTCTTTTCTGTAAAATGTAAAACAATTACTATTGTGGGTTCTGGAATGATTTACTGTATATATTAGTGAATGGACACACTGAAAGGCAGATATCTGATGGATAGGGGTGATAAATATTCATAAATATAGTTAATACTAAAACATTTCTTCTCTACTACTTATTCCACTCTACTTATTTCTACTTGCTGGAGTGGGAGACATATTAAAATATTAATTTTCCGCTTTACTGGAATGATTTCAGAGTCAAGTGCCATTAAAATTCTGAATGTAAATATGAAAAAAGAGGATATGGCTCACACTAATCCTCTTCATTGCTTTTTTAAACTATTTATTTGCTTTTTTTAAAGGTACTATTTCAAAAATTTTAATTGCTTTGGGGAGACTTATCCAGCATCCAGAGAAGACATTCACAGTCTTCTGAAATGCTACCTGTCATTCAGATACATTGGAGAGTGTCCTACCATAAGCTTGTGAACAAAAGCTCAGGTGGAAAATTGGTTAAAGCATGCAGCTGCTAATTAAAAGTTCGGGGGTTTGAACCCATCAACTACTCCACAAGAGAAAAATAAGGCAGTCTTCTTCCATAAAGATTTATAGCTTTGGAAACCCTATGGGGCAGTTCTACTCTGTCCAATAGGGTCATTGTGAGTCATAATCAACTCCATGTCAGTAGGTTATAAGCCTGTGAAACAAAGAGTAAGTTTTTTGAGGAAAGGCACTGGGTGATGGTCAAGGCCATATTGCAACATCACACTGCCATAAATAGCATTCTGCACTTTTTTTGCTTTTTTTTTTTTTTTTTTGTAAGCTAACACACATTTCATTTGGAGGGGCAGGCAGAAAAATGCCAGCAGGCAACTCTGTCTGTGTTAAGCCATTGCTTAACCTTAGAAGGCTTGGGGCACTGACCAAATGTAGGCTTAGAAGCTCTGCTGAAGAGCTTATTACTGGCCAAAAGCAATTATAAACTATAGATTATGAGTTTAACTTAATGTGAAGGGGATGTCTTGATTTCCATCTATTATTATTTTTCCTCCAGTAATTTCCTTATTTTCACAGGTAATTCTAACTGAGTTGGCTTGTTGGATATAGAAACACATAAAATCCATTGCCAAAATAAATAAATAAATAAACACATGCACTAGAAATAAATGACTATTTAAAAACAAAACAAAACAAAACAAATACTCACTGCCTTTGAGTTGATTCCTACTCATAGTGATCCCTCATTAGGTTTCTGAGGCAGTATCTCTATGGAAGGAGATTGCCCAATCTTCCTTTAAGGAGTGGGTAGTGGGTTTGAACTGCCTGCATTCTGGTTAGTAGTCAAATGTCTTAGGAACTATGCCATCAGCTATTTTAATGAAGAATTATTTTAATCTGTACCCCTTTGCTAATATTTATTAGGTCGCCAGTTCCAAAAAACTCAATTGCCATATCACCTTATAGCCCTTAAAATCTATTGCCATTGAGTATATTCCAACTCATAGTGACCCTACAGAACAGAACAGAACTTTCCCAAAAGGGTTTTGGAGGCTGTAATCTTTATGGAGCTCTGGTAGCATAGTGGCAAAGGCACTTGACTGCTCACCAGAAGGCTGGCAGTTCAA
>NW_006922351.1:463775-464990 GCF_000298275.1 Orycteropus afer afer
TCAATATACAAAAAGCAGTCAGACTCCTTTATATTAACAAAGATGACTTTGGAAATGAAATCGGGAGAACTATATGGAGAAAGGTTGGGCAATCCTACTTCCGTAGTGATACTGCCTCAGAAACCCAAGGAGGGGTCGCTATGAGTCAGGGCCAACTCGACGGCACACAACAACAATACTTTTACAATAGCCATCCATAATGCAAACTACATAGGGATAAATCTAACCAGAGACCCAAAAAACCTATACAACGAACATGACAAAAGACTACTATAAGAAAGAAAAGGAGACCTATATAAATAGAAGAATATACCGTGACAAGATAGAAACACTTACTATTGCCAAAAAAAAAAGTACCAACTAAAGCAATCTATATATCTCATCATCATTTTTTAAAGAGATAGAAAACTAATCTCCAACTTTCTATGGAAAGGAAAAAATTCCTTGATAAGCAAAGCACTGCTAAAGAAAAAGAAAGTTGGAGGCCTCACACTCCCTGATCTCAATACCTGGTACATAGCCATGGTAGTCAAAACAGCCTTTTATAGGTAAATGAGAGACACATAGACCAATGGAACACAAATAAGAATCCAGAAGGAAATTCACCCATGAATGGACAGCTGATCTTTGAAAAAGGGTGAAAACCCAATAAATGGGGAAGTGATAGTCTCTTTAACAATTGGTACTGGCAAAACTAGATATACATTTGCAGAAAAAGGAAACAGGATCAATATCTTTCACTGTATACAAAAACAAATTCAAAATGGATCAACATTTAAATGTATAACCTAAAACTGTGAAGATCATCAAAGAAAAAATAGAGGCAAACTTAAGGGTCTTAAACATAAAATAATTGTACAAACAGCAGAAGACAAACTTGACTGGAACCGCTTAAAATTTAAACACTTATGTGAACCAAAAGACTTCATTGAAAGAGTGAAAGAGAACTTGTTGTTGTTGTTGTTGTTGTCAAGTGTCGTCGAGTCGTTTCCAGCTCATAGTGACCCCATGCACAGCAGAACGAAAGACTGCCTGATCCCGCGCCAACCCCACAATCCCTGCTATACTTGAGCCCATCATTGCAGCCACCGTGTCAATCCATCTTGTTGAAGGCCTCGCCCTCTTTCATCGACCCTCCACCTTACCAAGCAAGACATCCTTCTCCAGGGAATGGTCCCTTCTGACAACATGACCAAAATAGGTGAGACAAAGTCT
>NW_006922351.1:469360-483693 GCF_000298275.1 Orycteropus afer afer
GGAAGGAAGGTTGGGCAATCCTACTTCCGTAGTGATACTGCCTCGGAAACCCAAGGAGGGGTCGCTATGAGTTGGGGCCGACTCGACGGCAAATAACAACAACAACAATCTTTATGGAAGCAGATTGCCACATCATTCTCCCACAGAGTGGCTAATGGGTTTGAACCACTATCCTTTCAGTTAGCAGCCAAGCACATACCACTGTAATATCAGGGCTCCTTTATTGAGAACTTCTTGTTGTTAGGTTCTATTGAATTGACTCCAATTCATAGTAACCCTATATATGAAACACTGACTGGCCCTACACCATCCTCAAAATCTGTGATAGTTAAGGTTGTGCATCAACTTGGTTGGATCATCTAAGCTCTTGTGATATAGTCATCTCCCATAGTGAGATATAATGTAAGGTAATCACTTTCATGACTCTTGTCATGGTATGAGGAGTATTAGTTGAAGGGGAGTTTCCTCATTTGCATGGGCTTCCTCTAATATATATATAGACATCCTGGGAAAGTTCACTGACTTTCTGCTGAATCTTAATCTTGCATCTAGCTCATCATCTCCAGTTCTTGGAGCACACTAGCCCAGCCTGTGAGCCAACAATTTGCCATTTTACTTGCTATCTTGATTCATCATTAGCCTGCTATACTGTCTGCCAATCTTTGGTATGTCAGCCCCTGCAGCTGTGTGAGACAGGAAAAGCTTCCAGCTTGATATGTGACCCACTTACTTGGAACTGGCTAGCCTCTACAACTGCGTGAGCCATTTCCCTGAGATCTCTCTCTCTCTCTGATATGCATATATACATATATGCATATATACATATATATATATATGCTTATTTATTTACTCATTTATATTTGTATATTTGTATATATGAGGAAGACTTATCAGCAATCTGAAATATGCAGATAACACAACCTTGCCTGCTGAAAATGAAGAAGACTTGAAGCACTTACTGATGAAGATCAAAGACTATAGTCTTTATTATGGATTACACCTCAACAAAAAGAAAACAAAAATCCTCACAACTGGACCAATGAGCAAAATCATGATAAATGGAGAAAAGATTAAAGTTGTCAGGGATTTCATTTTACTTGAACCCACAATCAACACATGGAAGAAGCAATGAAGAAATCAGACAAATCTGCTGCAAAATACCTCTTTAAAATGTTGAAGAGTAAAGATGTCACTTTGAAAACTAAGGTTCACCTAACCCATATCATGCTTTTTTTTTTTTTTTTAATTTTTAATCACCTCATATGCATGTGAGAACTGGACAATGAATAATGAAGACCAAAGAAGAATTGATGCCTTGAACTGTAGTGTTGGCAAAGAATACTGAAAACACCATGGAATGTCAAAAGAATGAACAGATCTATCTTGGAAAAAGTGCAGCAGAATGCTTCATAGAACTGAGAATGACCAGAATCTATTTAACCTACTTTGGTCATGTGGTCAGAAGGGACCAACACCTGAAGAAGAATATCATGCTTTGTAAATCAGAGGGTCAGTGATAAAGGAGAAGAAGTCAGCAAGACTGATTGACACAGTGGCTGCAACAATGAGCTCAAGCATAGCAGGGATCACGAGGATGGTACAGGACTGGGCAGTGTTTCATTCTGTTGTCCACAGGATCATTATGAGTCAGAGCTGACTCAGTGGCACTTAGCAACAACTACACACACACACACACACACACATAGTTGTTGCTTGTTGTTATGTGCCGGACCTGACTAATAGTGACCCCTCCTTGGGTTTCTGAGGCAGTATCATGGCAGTATCACTATGGAAGTAGATTGCCCCATCTTCCTTCCAAGGAGTGGCTGGTGGGTTTGAACAGCCAGCCTTCTGGTTAGCAGTCAAGTGCCTTAGCCACTGTGCTACCAGAGCTCATATATATATATATAAGCTTCACTGGTTTTGCTTCTCTAGAGAACCCAGCCTAAGACACAATCCTTGTTTTGCTTCATCCCATCAATGCAGCCACTGTGTCAATCCATCTCCTTGAGGGTCTGCCTCTCTTTTGCTGACCCTCTACTTTATGAAGCATGGTATCTTTCTCCAAGGATTCAGACATTCTGTCAATATGACCAAAGTGTGTGAGATGAAGAATGGTTATTCTTGCTTCTAAAGAGCATTCTGTCTGTACTTCTTCCAAGACACATTTGTTCTTTTTTCTGTCAGTTTATGGTATTTTCAGTATTCTTTGCAAACACCAAAATTCAAATGCATCTATTTTTCTTTGATCTCCCTTATTCACTGTCCAGTTTCACATGACTATGAAGCTACTAAAAATTGCTTGGGTCAAGGCTCATCATCTTTGCTGTTTAACATTTTAAAGAGGTCATTTGCAGCTGATTTGGTCAGTGCAATTTATCAATCATCTGACTTCATGACTGCTACATCTATGAGCATTGATTGTGGATCCAAATAAAATGAAATCCCTGACATATTCAATCTTTTCTCCATTTATTGTGATGCTGCTTATTGGTCTAGTTGTGAGAATTTTCATTGTCTTTATGTTGAGGTGTAATCCATATTTTTATGTTTAATCTTCATCAGTATGTGCTTCAAATCCCATTCACTTTCAGCAAGCAAGGTTGTGTCATCTGCATATTTCAGATTGATAATGAGTCTTCCTTCAAACCTGTTGCCACATTCTTCTTCATATAATCTTCTCAAATTATTTGCTCAGCATACAGATTGAATAAGTGTGGTGAAAGGATACAACCCTGATACCGAACTTTCCTGATTTTAAACCCCACAATATCCACTTGTTCTATTCTGCCCCTTGGTCTACATTCAGGTTCCTCATGAGGACACTTAAATGTTATGGAATTCCAGTTCTCTGAAGTGTTATACATGATTTGTTGTTATCCACAAAGTCAAATACATTTGTCTAGTCAACAAACCATTGGTAAATATCTTTCTGGTATTCTCTGCTTTCAACTAAGATCCACCTGACATCAGCAATGATATCCTTTATTCCACACACTCTTCTGAAACTGGCTTGAACTTCTGGCCATGTTAATGCACTGCTTTTTCTTTTAAAAAAATTATTATCAGCAAAATCTACTTGCATGTGATATCAATGATATGTTTTGAAAAATTTCCACATTCTGTTGGAACATCTTTATTATTTTATTGTGGATCTCTTCCAGTCAGTTGGCCAGGTAGCTGTCTTCCAAATTTCTTGGCTTAGACTAGTGAGCACTTCCCACCTTGCATCCATTCATTGAAGTATCTCAATGGGTATCCCATTAATTACTGGAGACTTGTTTTCCTCCAATTCCTTCAGTGAAGCGTGGACTTCTTACTTCAATACCATTGGTTCTTGGTCATATGCCACCTCCTGAAAAAGTTGAACATCTACCAATACTTTTTGGTAGAATGACTTTGTGTATTCCATCCTCTTTTGATGTTTCATTCATCATTCAATATTTTGCCCATAAAATCCTTCAACATTGCAACTTGATGTTTGAGTCTTTTCTTCAGTTCTTTCAGTTTGAGAAATAGTGAGTGTGTTCTTCTCTTTCAATTCTCTAATTCCAAGTCTTTGCACATTTAATTATAATACTTACTTTGTTTTCTCGAGCCCCCTTTGCAATCTTCTGTTCAGCTCTTTTATTTTATAATTTCTTCTATTTGCTTTAGCTATTCTCCATTCAGGAGCTCTGGTAGCATAGTGCCTAAGGCACTTGACTGCTAACCAGAAGGCTGGTGGTTCAAATCCACCAGCCACTCCTCGGAAGGAAGATGGGGCAATCTACTTCTGTAGTGATACTGTCTCGGAAATCCAAGGAGGGGTCGCTATGAGTTGGGTCCAACTTGAAGGCACATAACAACAACAACAACATTCTCCATTCAAGAGCAAGTTTAAGAGTCTTTTTCAACACTCATTTTAGTCTGTTCTTCCTTTCCTGTCTTGAATAACTTTTTACTTTATTCAGGTATGATATTCTAAAGGACATCTCTCAACTCATCTGATCTTCAGTCCTGGATTTTCAGTGTGTCAAATCTATTCAGATTATCTCTAAATTCATGGAGAATATAATCCCAGTCATATTTTGGTTCTTTTGTACTTTTTAAAATTTCTTCAACTTCAACTTGCATATGTGCAATTGATGGCTTATTCCACAATCAGCTCCTGGCCTTGCTCTGACTGGTGATATTGAGCTTCTCCATCATCTCTTTCCACAGACGTAATTGCTTTGATTTCTGTATATTCACACTGGCAAGGTCCAAATGTGTAGTTGCTGTTTACATTGTTGAAAAAAGGTATGTGCAATGAATAAGTTATTAGTCTTAAAAATTTCTATAACATGATCTCCCAAATTATTTCTTTCAGTAAGGCCACATTTTCTGATTACCAATGATTCTTCTTTGTTTCCAACTTTTGCATTCCAATCACTGGTAGTTATCAATATGTCATGATTGCATATTTGGTCAATCCCAGACCCTAGAAGTTGGAAAAAATCTTCAGATTCTTCATATCTGCCTTTAGTGTTTAGTGTGTAAATTTGAATAATAGTCGTATTAACTGGTTTTCCTTTTAGGCATAGGAATATTCTTTAAATGAAAACATTGTATTTCAGAATAAATCTCAAAATGTTCTTTTTGACCATGAATGCAACACCATTCCTCTCCAATTTGTCATTCCAAGAATAGTAGAATATATGACTGGCTGGTTCAAAATGTCTAATATCAGTCTATTTCAGCTCACTAATGCCTATTGGGAGCTCTGGTAGCATAGTGGCTAAGGCACTTGACTGCTAACCAGAAGGCTGGCGGTTCAAATCCACCAGCCACTCCTTGGAAGGAAGGTTGGGCAATCCTACTTCCGTAGTGATACTGCCTCAGAAACCCAAGGAGGGGTCGCTATGAGTCGGGGCCGACTCGACGGCAAATAACAACAACAACAACTAACAATGCCTATTATAAGGAGCTCTGGTGGTTTAGTGGTTAAGGCATTTGGTTGCTAACCAAAAGGTCAGTGCTTCATGGAAAAAAAGATGATAGTCTGCTTCCATAGTGTTTTACAGCCTTGGAAATGCAATGGAGATTGCTATCATTTGGAATCAACTAGATGGTAGTGAGTGAATGTCTTTATGCATTCCATTTCATTTTTTACAACATCCAGTTTTTTTAGATTTGTATGTTGTCATTCCACAGCCCAAATGTTAATGAATATTTGCAGTTGGTTCTTCTCATTTTGAGTCATACCACATCAGCAAATGAAGATCCAAAAAGCTTTATTACATGCATGTCAAATCTATTTTGAAAGCATCTCTCCCTCAGTCATATTTTGAGTGGCTTCCAACCTTGGAGACTCATATTCTAACAATATGTCAGACAATGTTACAGTGCTATTTGTAAGGTTTTCAATGGCTAATTTTTTTTTCAGAAGTGGATGCCCCCATCCTTCTTCCTAGTCTGTCTTAATTTTGAAGCTCTGCTGAAAGCTGTCTACCATAAGTGACCCTACTGGTATTAGAAATACCAGTGATATAGCTTCCACCATCACTGCAACATGCAAAGCCAACAGAGTACAACAAACTGACAGACAATTGGTGGATTAGAGCCCATAGCGATAGCTCAAGCTTAGAGGTGGCATAGCTATTTAGTTTTTCACCATAGAATGCTGGTGAGGCTTCCGCTATGTGTGAAACAGGCCATGTTCTGTACCAAGACTGACTCAGGAAAACTTTAACAGAGTCTGACAGGGGAAGCCTCTGCCCAATATTATACCAGCCCCAAATCCTGTTTTACCATGTGTATCTCACCAAAACTTACCTTCCTTTGAAAATAATAGGCAAAATTTACTGAACCAGGCAGATTCCTAAGTAATTCATATGCATTAATTAAATTAATAACCAACATATGCATGGAATTTGGAAGAGAGTCACCTGACCAATTGACTGGAAGAGATGTGTATTTGTGCCCTTTCCAAAGAAAAGTTATCCATCCCAATGTGGAAATTATTGAAAAATAGCATTAATATCACTATAAGTACAATTTTGCTGAAGCTAATAAAAAAATGCAGCACTATATTGACAGGTAAGTATCAGAAATTCAAGCTGGATTCAGAAGAGGATGTGGAAGGAGGGATATCACTGCTGAAGTCTGATGGATCTTGACTGAAAGCAAAGAACACCAGGAAGATGCTTATCTGTGTTTTATTGATTATGCAAAGCATTTGACTATGTGGATCATAATAAATGTGTATAACATCTGAAATTCTAGAATACTTAATTGCACACATGCAGAATCTTTAATTAGACCAAGAGGCAGTTATTTGACCAGAAGAAGGGAATCCTAAGTGTTTTAAATAAGGGAAGGTGTATTTCAGGGTTGTATCCTTTCACCTTACTTATTCAGTCTTTATAGTGAGCAAACAATCCAAAAACCTAGACTATATGGAAGAAGAATGTGGTATCAGGATTGGAGAAAAATTCTTAACAACCTGCCATATGCAGATGGCACAACCTTGCTTGTTGAAAGGGAAGAACACCTGGAACATTTACTGATTAGGATCTAAGACTGCAGCTATCATTATGGATTACACTTTAACATAATGAAAATAAAAATCCTCACATCTGGACCAATAATAAACATAATGAAAAAAAGAGAAATATTGGCCTGTGTCAAGTATTACATTTTACTTGAATCCACAATCAAAGCCCAAGTAAACAACAGTTAAGAATTCAAATGACATATTGCATTGGATAAATCTGCTGCAAAAGACCTCTTTTAAGTGTTAAAAAGCACATACTTTGAAGACTAAGACACACCTGACCAAAGCCATGGTATTTTCAGTCCCTTTGTATGCATGCAGAAGCTGGACAATGAATAAGATAGACTAGATAAGAATTGATGGCTTTGAATTATGGTATTGATGAAGAGTAGCTCCTTAGAAGCAAGGATGGCAAGACTTTATCTTAAGTACTTTGGGTATATTATCAGAAGGGGCCAGTCCCTAGAGAAAGACATGTTGCTTGGTCAAGTAGAGAGAGGGTCAGTGAAAAAAGAGGAAGACCCTCAGTGAGATGGATTGACATAACAGCTACAACAATATGCACAAACAAAGCAAAGATTGTGAGAATAGCGCAAGACAGGGAAGTGTTATATATGTCCTTTTTTTTTTCTTTTCTGTTGTACATAGTTTTGTGTCATGTGTGTCATTATGTGTCATTGTGTGTCAGAACTGACTCAATGACCCCTAACAACAACCATGGTCAAAACTAACTTATGAGTTTGATAGTATTCTTTTTATTTCTAATTGACAGAGTAATTAGAAATTATCCCAAAGTCTTATTACATAGGTAATAAGAGAGAGAGGGAGAGAGAGAAATAGGAGGGATCTAAACCCTAGAAGCCTGACTCCAGAATTCTTATTTTTATCTGTCTAACATTGACAATGGACCAAAATACTCCTTATATTTTTTCCTTTCTGACATCAAAGACATTAACTACAGATTTTTCTGCTTTCATATAATACATATTATCTAAATCTGAATCTGCTTCATTTTCAGATGGCCAAAAAATACTGAAAGCAAGAAAGATGAATAGTATTTAAAACATGAAAGAATCAAAAGGAATGCCATTATGATACTGTAAGACATTTAAAGTTATTTAACTTTTGGAGATCAAACATATCAGAAGATGTTCACATTTTTATGTATATATTTATTTGTGACTTTCTGTATAAAGCACTTTAGTATGGATGTTAGATTTCATTGTGATTAATATTAAGTGCTAGAGCATCAGATTCATGCAACTTATATGTATTACTCCTTTCCCATATTATGATAATCCTAGAATGTTCTTTTCTTTACAATAGATCGCCATGTAATATAGAAATTATTATAGCTAAAGTTTGGAGTAGCAAAATATCCTATAACTTACAAATAACCTTTACAGAATACTAAAACAAATGCTTTTTTCTAGGAAATATTAAATTTATCTACTGCTTAAGAAACACTGTCTGATATATTACTGGAAAACTTTATGGATAGCCCTGAAACATTATATGATATAGTGCTGGAAGATGAGCCCCTCAGGTCGGAAGGCACTCAAAATACTACTGGGAAAGAGCTACCTTCTCTCAGTATGGCTGACCTTAATGATATGGATAGAGTGGAGCTTTCAGGATCTCCATTTGCTGATGTGGCACATCTCAAGATGAGAAGAAACAGCCGCAAACATCCATTAATGATTGGAACATGGAATCTATGAAGTATGAATGTAGGAAAATTTGAAGTTGTCAGAAATGAAATGGACCACATAAAGATCAATATACTACACATTAGTGAACTGAAATTGACAGTTTTGGCCATTTTGAATCAAACGATCATATAATCTACTATGCCGAGAATGACAAATTGAAAAAGAATGGTGTGGCCTTCATCATTGCAAAGAATGTATCAACATCTATACTGAAGAACAATGCTGTCAGTGATAGTAAAATATCCATATGCCTTTGAGGAAGACAGGTTAATACTACTATTATTCAAATTTATGCATCAACTACCAAAGCCAAAGATGAGGAGGAGATTGAAGACTTTTACCAACTTTTGCAGAATGAACTTGACCAAGCATGCAGTAAAGATTTGTTAATTATCACTGATGATTGGGATGCAAAAGTTGGAAACAAAGAAGAATCACTGGCAGATGGGAAATATGACTTTGGTGATAGAAATGATGCAGTAGATGGCAAGATAGAATATTGCAAGACCAACAACTTATTCATTGCAAATATCTTTTTTCAGCACCATCAAAGGTGGTCATACATGTGGACTTCACCAGATAGAGTACACAGGAATCAATTTGACTACATCTGTGGCAAGAGGTGATTGAGAAACTCAGTATCTTCATCCAAAGCAAGGACAGCTATGGGTCTGATCCAACTTGATGGCAATGAGTTTTGAAAAAGTATAGATTTGATGCATTGAACATCAATGACTGAAAACCAGAGGAACTGTGGGATGTCATCAAGAACATCATCCATGAAGAAAGCAAAAGGTCATTAAAAAGACAGGAAAAGAAGAAAAGACCAAAATGGATGTCAGAAGAGACTCTGAAATTTGCCCTTGAATGGAGAGTAGCTAAAGTAGATGGGAGAATCAACAGGATAAAAGAGCTGAACAGAAGATTTCAAAGAGAAGCTTGAGAAGACAAAGTAAATTATTATAATGAAATGTGCAAAGACCTGGAGTTAGAAAACCAGAAGGAAAGAACACTCTTGGCATTTCTCAAGATGAAAGAACTCAGGAAAACATTTAAGCCTCGAATTCCAATACTGAAAAATTCTATGGGCAATAAATTGAATGATGACGGAAACATCAAAAGAAGATGGAAGTGATACAAAGAGTCACTATACCAAAAATAATTGATCAATGTTCATCCATTTCAGGAGGTGCCATATGATCAAGAACCAATGTTATTAAAGGAAGAAGTCTAAGCTGCACTGAAGGAATTGGTGAAAAAGAAGGCCAGGAATTGATGGAATATCCATTGAGATGTTTCACCAAATCAATGAATGCCACATTGGAGGCACTCACTCAGCTTTGCCAAGAGATTTGGAAGACAGTTACCTGGCCAAATGACTGGAAGAGATCCATATTTGTACCTATTCCAAAGAAAGTAATCCCACAAAATGTGAAATTATCAAACAGTATCATTGATATCAAACACAAGTAAAATGTTACTGACAATAATTCAAAAGTGTTTGTAGCAGTATATTGACAGAGAACTTCCAGAAATGCAAGTTGGTTTCAGAAGCCAACATATAGTGAGGTATAGCACAGATCATGTCAGATGGATCTTGGCTGAAAGCAAAGAATACCAGAAAGATGTATGCTTGTGTTTTATTGACTATGCAAAAGCATTCGATCATGTGGACCATAAAAAATTGTGGAACATTGAGAAGAATGGGAATTCCAGAATACTTAATTGTACTCATGAGGAACCTGTATATAGACCAGGAGGCTGTCATTTGAACAGAAAAAAGGGGATACTCCATGGTTTAAAATCAAGAAGGGATTGAGTCATGGTTGTATCCTTTCACCATACTTACTCAATCTGTATGTTGAGCAAATGATACAAGAAGCTGGACTATATGAAGAAGAATATGGCATCAATATTGGAGGAAGACTCATAGCAACCTGCAATATGCAGACCAAACAACTTCGCTTGCTGAATGTGAAGATGACTTGGAGCACTTAGTGATGAATATTAAAGACTACAGTCTACAGTATGGATTACATCTCAATATAAAGGAAACAAAAATTCTCACAACTGGACCAATAAGCATCATCACAATAGATGGAGAAAAGATTGAAGTTTTCAAAGACTTCATATTATTTGGTTTTACAATCAACACCAATGGAAGCAGTAGTCAAGACATCAAAAGACATATTATATTGGACAAATCTGTTGCAAAATTCCTCTTGCAAGTGCTGAAGAGCATAGATATCTCCTGAAGACTATGATGCACCTAACTGAAGCCATGGTATTTTCAATCACCTCATACTCATTTGGGAGATGGACAATGAATAAGGAAGACAAAGCAAGAATTCATGCTTTTGAGTTGTGGTACTGGTGAAGAATGCTGAAAATACCATGGACTGCTAAAAGAACTAACAAATCTGTCCTGTGAGAAGTGCAACTGGAATGCTCCTTGGAAGTGAGAATGGCCAGAGTTCATCTCACCTGCTTTGGTCATGTTGTCAGACTGGATCATTCTTTGGAAAAAGATGTCACGCTTGGTAATGTGGAGGGTCTACAAAAGAGGGGAAGGCCCTCAACAAGATGGATTGACATGATGGCTGCAGTGATGGTCTCAGGTATAGTAGAGATAGTGGGGACTAGGCAGTGTTTTGCTCTGTTGTACATAAGGTCACTTTGAGTCAGAGACCACTTGACGGCACATGACCCAGCAACAACAACTGCTTAAGATGTTGATTTCAGCCACCAGCACAAGTTGCAGTATAACTCAACCTGACATCAGTTGATCTAGCTCTAATTAACTTCATATAATTCTAATTAAATCAATACAGATTGTTTTAAGAAAATATTAAGATCATAGCTACAGTTACGTCCACATTGCGACACACTTATCTCAAAGTGTATCCAATTATATTATCAAACCTGAGCCTCAGAAACAAATCATTGTCCTGGCCACACAATGAGTTTAGTCTACTAAGACACTAACAGCAGCAACCCAACTAACTTGTACTGGATTTATAACCCATGGAAACTATGAGATAATAAGTGGGTATTGTTTTATGTAATTAAATTTGTTGTCATTTTTTTATGCAACAATAGAAAACTAATACAGAGATAAACTCATTTTTAAAGGAAAGAGAAAACTATATGCTTTGAACCCTTATCAATAATTGAATTATTTAAGTTATTATTTAAGTTGCTTCTCTGAATATTAATTTCACTATTTCCTACCTGTAGGGAGTTCAAACCCACCAGGCACTCCTCAGAAGGGAGTTTGGGCAATCTATTTCCTTAGTGATATTGCCTCGAAAATCCAAGGGGAGGGGGGTCACTATGAGTCAGATCCTACTTGTTGGCGAAGAGCTATGTTTTTGTTTGTTTATTTGTTTTTTGGTAGGATACACAGTTTCTAGTTCTGTATGCTTCCATTTTATACAAAAAAATTCTGAAGATTGTATTAGCTACTTAAGACACATTCATTTATTTATTTATGCTTTTCACTCTAATAAAAAAAAAAAAAATCCCACTGCCATCAAGTCAATTATGGATTAGACTAATGCTTTAGCACAGAGTAGAGCTCCCTCATAGGGTTTCCAAGGTTGTAAATATTTGCAGACTGCCTCACTGTCTCAGGCAGAGCTGCTGCTGGGTTCGAACCACAGACCTGTCTCTTGTTCAAAGCAATTTCCCACTGATACTAATTTATTATTTATTAATATTGTATATGAAAACATGCTACTTAAAGATTGATTAGCCATTTTTTCACTCCTAAGTTAAGTGTTAAAATGCAATTTATGTATATGATATATAAAATACGATACAAGAAATGCATTTCAAATATAATCAGCTAATGTTATGATGGATCACCAAGGTTCATGATATTTCTATTTCTAGATATTAAAAAACAAAACAAAACAAAAAAACTATTAGTATATCTTTTTATTTCTGAGATTTTTTAAAAAAATCTGAAGTAAGGTGGTTAAATAAACACTTTTAAAGTCCTGTTAGCCTCAGAGATTTGTTTTTACCATTTTAAGAATACCATAAATAATCTGCTAATGTTTTATTAGCACATTTTAAGAATTGAATAAATAGAAATAAATTCTTAGTGATATCTATAGTGTTTTATATGCTCCTTCTACTTCTCTAATAGAAATTTAATACAAAGAAGTAGTCTCCTGGTCTAAAATTTACAAAACAGCATAGCAGTATTTATAAACATGCCATTGATGTAATAAGTAGTTATGTTACATTTCAATTCTTCTAATCAGTTGTGTGACTTGGATTAGATATTTTCCTCTTCAGGCTTTATATTTCTTTGTGAAATGGAAGTAATTAATATCTATATAAAAGAGATCTGCAAGTAAATTACTTATTAGAATAATTTTTCCATAAATGGCATCAATGCATTATTTCATACATATAATTTTGTGTTTTCATATGTAAGCCATTTATCATTTGCTTCACATATTTGTAGGAGAAAAACAAAATAGGAAATATTTTATTCCTCTCTAAGTTAGCTCTGGTAGCATAGTGGCTAAGACACTTGCCTGCTAACCAGACGGCTGGCGGTTCAAACCCACCAGCCACTCCTCGGAAGAAAGGTTGGGCAATCCTACTTCCGTAATGATACTGCCTCGGAAACCCAAGGAGGGGTCGCTATGAGTCGGGGCCGACTCGACGGCACATAACAACAACAACAACAAGTTATGATTATTAGATTATATTTGCAAAGAATTTGAAAATATTCTGAAACAAACATTCTCTGAAAGAAAATAATTACTTTTTTTTTTTTTTTAATCTAGAAAGCTGAAATTTATCTAAATTGGTGCTGTATATACAGTTTGGTCTCCATAATATTTTTATTTGCTCATTGTATAAGATGAATGTAAATTAATACACTAATACAAAATAAGTTATATGTTTTTGGAATAAGGTAAAAATGAGGAGGAGCACTAAATAAATTGATTTTAAAAAAGGTAAAAGGTATGTCAGTGGCCTTTACATTCTTTAAATTTTACTTACTAAAAGAAATATCTTGTGATCTTGTGAATTTAACTAACATATACTCACTTGAATATAACAGAAACAAAATTTTCATCAAATGATACTTAACCTTTTGGCAGACATAAGTTGTCCACAACATTTTAAGAATTCATTCTGTTTTAGTTTCTTAGGTCTGTTGTAACAAATGACTTAAAGCAAAAAAATATTTTTCTATCACAATTTAAGAGTTCAGAAACCCCAAATCAACATGTCAGCAGAGTTAGTTCATTCTAGAGCCTTTGAGGGAGAAAGTGCCACATGCTTCTTCCCTAGCTTTTTAGTGCTTGCCAGAAATTCTTGACATTTGGCTTATAGATGCATCCTTCCGATATTTTCCTGCTTCTTCACATAGCCTTCTTCTCTCTGTGTCTCTGTGTCCTCTTCTCTTCTTATAATGACACCAGTTATTGGGCTTAAGGTCCACCTTGTATCCATAATGGTTTAATCTCAAAATCCTTAATTAATCACATCTGCAAAAGTCCTATTTCCAACAAGGTCACATTCTGAAGTTCTAGGTGGTCATGGATTTTGTGGAGACAGTATTTAGCCTACTGTAGCTTCCTTGGAGGGATGAAGACTATAACTCTGCTCTTTAATTTTTGGTTGGCTCAGTAACTAATCTCATCAACAGACTGTGGTGGAAGTGATACTTGGGTCAGTTTTCTGATCCATGTCTTAAGAGACTAGCAGCCTTTACTTCATTTCTACTGCATGTTTCTCAGAACATTTTCCTTTGCAGCATTAAGCTGATTTATAAGACATTCAACTATCCCAAGACCATCAAATCTCGAGTAATCTCAAACTAGCTCTGAGAAGAGTCCATATAGAGAAAGTCAGAAAGAGAGAGAAATGACCAGTCCCCAGCTATTCCACCCATCAATCTTTAGAGTTATGCTAACCGCTAAAGCCCAAGATTAAATGGAATAGAAACAATTCTTCCCAAATATTTTCTACCTGAATTCTATACTCCTATGATTAATAAGGGAGCTCTGGTAGCATAGTGGCTAAGGCACTTGACTGCTAACCAGAAGGCTGGCGGTTCAAACCCACCAGCCACT
>NW_006922351.1:484533-489852 GCF_000298275.1 Orycteropus afer afer
TAAGACACTTGCCTGCTAACCAGACAGCTGGCGGTTCAAACCCACCAGCCACTCCTCGGAAGGAAGGTTGGGCAATCCTACTTCCGTAGTGATACTGACTTGGAAACCCAAGGAGGGGTCGCTATGAGTTGGGGCCCACTCGACGGCACATAACAACAACAACAACATCCTGAACTGACACCAATTTCAGGAAAGCCAAAGCATCACTATGGTACACCAGTCAAAATATGGATTTGTGAAGGTCAGGTGATCAATCCAATTTTAGCTCAGTTCCATCTCACAATTTGCATAATAAGTGTGCAAAGTCATCTTGTTGTTATTTCCTTGTTCCAGAAATGGTCAACTGGAATAGACACACTCAGCAACTGGCAAAATCCCTACATTGTTTCCCTGACCTATTGAGTGAAGTCTATTGTGATAGGAAAGACCAAGTGGAAGCATTACAAGTGCCTCTACCTAAGTAAAAAAGTAAATCAAAGCAATATTGTTCCCGTTACCTAGCCACTCTGTAAAGAATATATCACAAATAAGATGGCTTGAAAAAACAGGAGTTTACTCTCTCACAGTTCAGGAGGCTAGCAGTCTGAGTTCAAAGTCCCAGGCTCCAGGTGCTGTGTGAAAGCCCCTTGACTTTGGGCTTCAGCTCTGTCTCTTGCTCCTTGCCCACTGAAGCTAGAGGCATCTCTTCATTCAGGCAGCTACTGGCTGCTTAGGTTTACAAGCCTAAGGTCATCAAATAAAATGACACAGTCCCAATATTACCAAAGCACATGGCAGACCATTAACTCAAGCCCATTGTAAGTCCCCAGGTAAGCAAAGCATGGCAGGCTGCTGAAGAATGACACAGCTGCATGCACGGTTCAAGCATGCCATAAGCTAGAGACCATTCCCAAACTGTTTCTTATATACAAGAAGCAAACTACATCCCTAAAGCATCTACTCAGCTTCTTGTGGTGGATCCCACCATGGAGATGATTGCCAGTCTCATCATAGGGAATAACTACGATCAGCTGCCCAGACACTCAACCAGGCCCAGCCAAGTTGACACACAAACTTAACCACCACTAATACGGTGTTCCTGGAGAGACTTCAGAGATTAGGGCTGCTATTAAGGACTTTAAAGATGCAGGGGTGTTGATTGCCACCACATCTTTATTTGACTTTCTTATTTGGCCTGTGAAGAATACAGAAGAACTTCACAAAATGATAGTAAATCGGTACCAACTTAACCAGGTGTCGACTCCAATTGCAGTTGCTCTTCCAGACATGAGTTTATTGCTTGAGCAAATGAACACATCTCTTGGTACCTGATATATAGCTACTGATATTGCAAATGCTGTTTCTCAATACCAGATGGTAAAGACCCCCAAAAGAAGTTCTCTTTCAGCTGACAAGGCCAGCAATACACCTCCACTGTCCTACCTCAGATTTAGAAACTCCCCATATCTATGCCAAAAATTTAGTTTGCAAAAGAACTTGATTGCATTTTCTTTCACAAGGTATTACCCACTGCCATCAGGTTGACTCCGACTCATAGTGATCCTATAGGACAGAGTGGAACTGCCCCATAAGTTTTACAAGGCTTTAAATCTTTGTGGAAGCAAATTGCCTTATCTTTCCCCCACAAAGCAGACTGTGATATGAAACCATTGACCTTTTGGTTAGTTGACTGGTGCTTGGATTACACTAATGACATTATAATGATTGGATTCAGTAAGCAAAAGTAACAGCTACTCTAGACTTATTGGCAAGACATCTGTGTGCTGTTAGATTGAAAATGAATCCAATAAAAATTCAAAGGCTTTCCACCTCAGTAAAATTCTAGGGTCTAGTGGTGTGGGCTTTGGGAAGATATTTTTCTAAAAAATGATAGATAAGTTATTGCATCTGGCCCCTTCTAGAAGCAAAACAGGCACAATACTTGCTAGTATCAATTTGGATTTTAGGGGTAATATATTCCTTCTTTAAATATGCAGTTCAAGTTGATTTATCAAATGAATACTTTAAAAGTTGCTAGTTTTGAGTGGGGCTCAGAACAAAAGAAGGCTCTGTAACCTGTCCATAATGGCATATTAGCTGCTCTACCACTTGAGCCATATGATTCAACAGGTCCAATAGTGCTTGGGGAGCTCTGGTGGCATAGTACCTAAGACACTTGACTGCTAACCAGAAGGCTGATGGTTCAAACCCACCAGCCACTCCTCAGAAGGAAGGTTGGGCAATCCTACTTCAGTAGTGATACTGCCTTGGAAAGCCAAGGAGGGGTCGCTATGAGTCAGGGCCAACTCGATGGCACATAACAGCAACAGCAATTGTGCTTGAAGTGTCAGCAGATAGAGAAGACCCTTAACATCTTTGGTGGGTCCCTATAAGTGAATCACAGCAAACACCCTTAAGATTTTGAAGAAAAGCCCTGTTACCCTCTGTAGATAAGTATTCTTCATTTGACAAACAACTCTTTGCTTGCTACGCACCTTTAGTGATAACTGAGCACCCAACCATGGGCCACCAAGTTGCCATGAGACCTGGGCTGACCATCATGAACTTGGTGTTGTCTTACCCACCAACCTATAAACTTGAATTTGCACAACAGCATTGCATTCTAGCAAATGGAAGTGGTATATATGAGATCAGCCTCAAGCAGGCCTTGAAGGAACAAGTAAGTTCCATGAGAAAGTGGAACCCACTCCTCCTACATCAAATTCTATCTCCTAGCCTGTACTTATCACCTCATAGGGAATTCTTTATGATTGATTTATTAAGGAAGAGAAAACTCAGGCCTTGTTTGCAGAAGGTTCTGCATGCTATTCAGACATGACTCAAAGAGGACAGCTACCACACTGGGACTTCTCCAAAAGACAGTGTGAAATAAAATCTTCTTAGTAGGCAGAATATTGAGCAATACTTCATTTTGTTTAGAAAGTAAAATGGGCAGAGGTTTTGTTGTATATAAATTCATAGACTGTTACCAATCATTTGACTGAATGGTCAGAGAGTTGGAATGATTGTAATTAGAAAATTGGTGGCAAGAAGATATGGGGAAGAGTTGTATAGATAGATTTCTCCAACAAGGAAAATAAACAATGAAAATGTTTATATCCCATGAGAATGCTTACTTCACCAGAGGAAAATCTTAATATCCAAATGAATAGGAGATACATTTTGTGGATAACAGTCAGCCTCTTTCTGTAGCCACTCCTGTCATTGCTTAATGGACTCATGAGCAAAGTGTAAGCTATCCATGGCCTCAGTAGCATGCTGTTACACTCACCAAGGCTATCTGTCTGCTGCAAATGCTGAAAGCTCATTCTTCCAGTTGCAGAGAACAACACTGTTTTGCCTATATGACATCATCCCCAAGGTAATCAATCAGCCAAGTACTTGTCATTTTGATTGTAATGGATTGCTTCCTTTATGGAAAAGGCAGAACTTAGTCTTACTGAAATAGATCCTTATTCTGGATATAGATTTGCCTTTCCTGCATGCTATTATTCTGTCAAAACTACATCTGTGGACTTACAGAAGGCTTTGTTCTCCATCATGTTATTTAACACATAGCATTAGTGTGAGCAATGATCTCATTTAACAGAAAATAAAATATGGCAGTGGAAGCATGCTGATAGAACTCACTGGTCTTACCATGTTCCTCATTAACTGTCTTGATGGAATGGTAGAATGATTTTATGAAAATTAAGTTAAAGAGAGGGAGCTCTGGTGGTGTAGTGTCTAAGGCATTTGACTGCTAACCAGAAAGCTGGTGGTTCAAACCCACTACCCACTCCTTGGAAGGAAGATTGGGTGAAGTTAAAGTGACAGCTAAGAGGAAATACCTTTGAGGTCCAGGGTCATATACTAAATGTTCTATATTAGTGTTGAATACATGGAGGTGTTTCTCCCATAGCCAGATGAGTTCAGGAATTAAGGGGTGCAAATGGATGAGGCACAACTCACTCTTATCCCTAGTGATCCACTGTCAGGATCTTGCCTCCTTTTCCCATGACACTAACCTCTGTTTGTTTGAGACCTTGATTCCAAAGGGAGAATGCTTCCATCATAAGATACAACAATCATTCCATTGAACTGGAAATAGACTGTCACCTGGCCATTTTAGGATTTATGTTTCTGAATCAACAAGAAGGGCATTACTGTACTGCCTACAAAATTTATATTGATTATCAGGAAGAAATTGGACAGTCACTACACAATGAGATAAGAAAGAATATATTTGGGATACATAAAATACCTTAGGGCATTTCTTAGCAGTACCATCCCAATTATTAAAGACAATGGAAAGATACAATGCAAAACATACAGGCTTACTAGTGGCCCACACCCTTTAGGACTGAAAGTTTGTGTTATCACACCAGGCAAAGAAAAATGCCTGACTGAGGTGCATGTTGAAGGCAACAAGGATAAGGAAGGGGTGGTGGGAAAATGTAGTTACAAATACCAGCCATGCACAAGTATTCACCACCCATATGTAATATTTGTTGTACTGTGATGGCGTATGTGTTGCTGTAATGCTAAAAGGAATGTCTCAGATATTTCAAATAGCAGCAGGATCACTCATGGTGAACAAGTTTCACTGGAGCTTCAAAACTAAGAAAAACTATGAAGAAAGGCCTACTTCCAACAATTAATGATCTACTTCCAGCAATTAATCAATGAAAACTTAATGAATTAAAAAAGGACATTGGCTTACACACTTGCGTTGGACACACAATCAGGAGGTATCGATCTGATGAGGATATCATGTTTAGTGGAGTAGAGGGCCACAAAAAAATGTGGAAGTCCCTCAGTTACATGGATTGGTACAACAGCCACAATGTTGAACTCAAATACGCTCACAATAGTGAAGATAACATAAAAGCAGGAACATTTCATTCTGATGTACATAAGATCACCATGAATCAGAGTTGACTGAACAGCCACTAACAACACCACATATGTCTTCCTTACTTTATAATGAATATGTGTGTGTTATTGTTAGATGCCATCTCATAGCAACACAACATACATTTCCAACTCATAGCAACACTACGTACAACAGAACTAAACACTGCCACGTCCTGTGCCATCCATACAATCCTTGGTATGCTTGAGTCCATCACTGTAGCCGCTGTGTCAGTCACTTCATTGAGGGTCTTCCCCTTATTCTCTGACTCTCCACTTTACCAAGCATGTTATCCTTATCCAGGGACTGGTCCCTTCTGACTACATGACTAAGATTGTTGTTGTTGTTGTTGTTAAGTGCCATCGAGTCGTTTCCGACTCATAGCGACCCCATGCACAGCAGAACGAAACACTGCCTGATCCCGT
>NW_006922351.1:493120-500183 GCF_000298275.1 Orycteropus afer afer
AGTTTCCCCTCCTCACCTAATCCCTTTGGCTGATTGCTCTTCTCTTTGGCTTCCTGGGTTTTACCCCTTTCTCTTGCTCTCCTGGCCTGCTACTCTGTGCTGACCAAGGTAGGTAAGGCAAAATGTGGCCATTTTCAATACAAAGGAACACTCTGCCTGCACTTTTTCCAGAATAGATTTTTCATGCTCCATGGTATTTTCAATATTCTTCACTAAGGACACAATTCAAAGGCATCAATTCTTTTGTCTTCCTCATTCATTGTGAAGCTTTCATATGCATATGAGGTGATTGAAAATGCCATGGTTTGGGTCAGGCATACTTTAGACTTCAAAGTGACATCTTTGTTTCTTAACTCTTTAAATAGGTCTTTTGCAGCAGATTTTCCCAGTGCAGTTATGACATCTGATTTCTTGACTGCTGCTTACTTGGGGGTTGATTGTGGATCTAAGTAAAATGAAATTCCTGACAACTTCAATTATTTCTCCATTTATCATGATATTGTTTTTTGGCCCAGTTGTGGGAACTTTTATTTTCTTTATGTGGAGGTGTAATCCATACTGAAGACTTTGATGTTAGTCTTTGATGTTCATTCTAAGTGGTTCAAATCATCTTCCCTTTCAGCTAGTAATGTTGTGTCATCTGCATATCACATGTTGATAATGAGTCCTCCTCCAGTCCTAATGTTGGCTTTTCTTCATATAGTCCACCTTCTCTGATAATTTGCTCAGCATACAGATTGAATAATTATGAGGAAAGCATAGAACCCTGACACACTCCATTCCTGATTATAAGCTGTTCAGTATGCATTTATTCTGTTTGTATGACAGGCTATGTGCAGTTTCCTCATGAGAACAATTTAGTGTTTCTGGGATTCCCATTCTTTGCTATCAGCTAAATTCTGACATCAGCAATGATATCTCTCATTCCCCTTCCTCTTCTGAATCCAGCTTGAACTTCTGGATGTTCTCTGTCAATATGCTTTTGCAACCAGTTTTGAGTTATCTTCAGCAAAATTTTACTTGCATATGATGTTAATGATCCAAAATTTCCACATTCTGATAGATCACTTTTCTTTTTGTTAAATGGGCACAAATATGGATTTCTTCCAATAGGTTGGCTAGGTAACTGTCTTCCAAATTTCCTGGCATAGATGAATAAGCACCTCTAGAGCTGCATCTATTTGTTGAAACATCTCAATGAGTAGTCCATCAATTCCTGCAGCCTTGTTTTTCACCAATTCCTTTAGTGAAGCTTGGACTTCTTCCTTCAGTACCATTGGTTCTTGATCATATGCTAGCCCCTCAATGAATGAATGTTGACTAATTATTTTTGACACAGTGACTCTGTGTATACCTTCCATATTCTTTTGATACTTCTTGCATCGTTCAATATTTTTCCCATAGAATCCATCAGTATTGTAATACAAGGTTCATTTTTTCTTTTTTTTTCAATTCTTTTAGATTGAGAAATAGTGAGCATGTTCTTTGCTTTTGGTTTTCTAACTCCAGATCTTTGCACATTTCATTATGATTCTTTATTTCGTCTTCTCAAACTGTGCTTTGAAATCTTCTCTTCAGCTTTTTTATTTCAACATTTCTTCCATTTGTTTTAGGTACACTCTGTTGAAGAGTAAGCTACAGAATCTCTTCTGACATCCATTTTAATCTTTTCTTTCTTTCCTCTCTTTTTAATGACCTTTTGCTCTCTTTATGTATGATGTTCTTGATGTTTTCCCACAACTTGTCTGGTCTTCGATCACTGGTGTTTAATGCATCAAATTTATTCTTCAGAGATTCTCTAAATTCAGGTGAGATATACTTAATATCATATTTCAGCTCCTATAGACTTATTTTAACTGTCTTCAGCTTCAACTTGAACTTGTACGTGAACAATTAATGGTCTGTTCAACAGTCAGATCGTAACCTTGTTTTGACTGAAGATATTGAGCTTCTCCATTTCATTCCACAGATGTAGTTGATTTGATTTCTGTGTATTCCATCTGGCAAGATCCATCTATAGTGTCAGCATTTATGTTGTTGGAAAAAAGTATTTGCAATTAATAAGTCATTGGTCATGCAAAATTCTATCATGCGTTGTTCAGCATCATTTCTATCAATAAGGTCATATTTTCCTACTACCAAAGCTCCTTCTTTGTTTCCAACTTTTAGATTTCAACTACAGCAATAATCAATACATTTTGATTGCATGTTTGGTCAATTTCTGATGGCAGAAGTTGGTAACATCTTCAATGTTTTTATCTTTTGCTTTGGCAGTTGGTGTATAAATTTGAGTAATAGTCCTTTTTTTACTGGTCTTCCTTGTAGACATAGTGATATTATCTTATCACTGACAGCATTGTACTTCAGCACAGAGCTTAAAATATTCTTTTTGACAATGAATGTGACACCATTCCTCTTCAGTTTAACATTCTCAGCATAGTAGACCATATGATTGTCTGATTCAAAATAGCCAATACCAGTCCATTTCAGCTATTGATACTTATGCATTCCATTTCATTTCTGACAACATCCAGTTTTCTTAGATTCATACTTCCTACTTCCCACTGTCTGATTATTAAGTAATGTTTGCAGCTGTTTCTTCCCATTTTGATTTATGCTCCATCAACAAATGTAAGTCCTTACTGCTTTACTCTATCCACCTCATTAAGTTTGACCCCACCATTAGGAAGTAGTTATTCCCCAGTCATATTTTGAGGGCCTTGTATTCTGAAGGTCTCATCTTCCATCATTGTATCAGACAATGTTTTACGGCCTTTCATAAAATTTTCTAGTAATATATCAGATGATTTTTCACAGTTAATAATAAGGTTTTCATTGGCCAGTTTTATCAGAAGTGGATGGTCATGTCTTTCTTCCCAATCTCTCTTTTTCTGGAAGCTACACTGAAATGTGTCCACCTTTGGTGACCCTGTTGATATTCAAATATTCAAAATATTGGTGGTATTGCCATCAGGCTCATAACAACATGCGAGCCACCCCAGTATCACAAACTGACAGACTAATGTTGGATGTGTATGTGTATATATCACAAACTGGCAGACTAATGTTGGATGTGTATATATATATATATATGTATATATATATATACACTTTCCCCCTTATAATACAACATTAAACAAACAAACAAACCCAAAACCACTGCCATTGAGTCAATTCCACCTCATAGAGACCCCCATTGGATTTCCAAGACAGTAAATCTTTACAGAAGTAGACTGCCTAGTCTTGCTTCCATGGAGTGGCTGGTTAGTTTGAACCACCAAACTTCTGGTTAGCAGTCAGATGCCTTAGGCATTGTGCTACCAGAGGTCCTTATCATATAAGATAATATGTATTGATAATAATTGATTTTACATCACAGTATTTAAGTTATAGAGAACCAAGGAGAAGATTCAACGTAACCCAAGACTTTGCATTTTCTCATGAGGAAAGTGTTAGTGAGGTTTAGTTGTTTGCAGAGTAGTTGTATCATGTTACATTTGGTTATTCATTTTTTATTTGGAGATTAAATATGATTTAAAGATATGTATATAAATAGCATATGGCTAAGGCACTTGACTGTTAACCAGAAGTCTGGTGGTTCAAACCCACCAGCCACTCCTTGGAAGGAAGATGGGGCAATCAACTTCCGTAGTGATACTGCCTGGCAAACCCAAGGAGAGGCCGCTATGAGTCAGGTCTGACTCGACGGCACATAACAACAACAACATATAAATACCAATACTGTATGATTGAGGAAACATCAGAAAAGATGGATGGAACACACAGAGTCACTGTACCAAAAAGAATTGGTCAATGTTCATCTATTTCAGGAGCTTACATATGATGAAGAATCAATGGTATTAGAGGAAGAAGTCAAAGCTGCACTGAAGGAATTGCTGGGAAAAATAGGCTCCAGGAACTGACAGAATACCCACTGAGATGTTTCAACAAATTCATTCTGCACTGGAGCACTTACTCATCTATGCCAAGAAATTTGAAAGACAGCTACCTGGCCAACTTACTGGAAAAGATCCCTATTTTTACCCATTCCAGATATAGGTGATTCCACAGAATGTGAAAATTATCAGATAATATCATTAATATCATATGCAAGTAAAATCTTGCTGAAGATAATTCAAAGATTTTCTAGGAGTATATTGGCAGGGAACTTCCAGAAATTCAAGCTGGATTCAGAAGAGGAAGTGGAATGAGAGATATCATTGCTGATGTCAGATGGATCTTGGCTGAAAGCAAAGAATACCATAAAGATGTTTACTTGTGTTTTATTGACTGTAAAACCATTCAACTGTGAGGATTATAACTAATTTTGGATAACATTGAGAAGAATGAGAATTCCAGAAACACTTAATTGTGTTGATGAGGAACCAGTACATAGACCAAGAGGTTTTTGTTCAACCAGAACAATGGGATACTGCATGGTTTAAAATCAAGAAGGGGTGTTTCAGGGTTGATCCTTTCATCACAGTTATTCAACCTGTATGCTGAGCAAATAATCTGAAAATCTGGACTATATGAAGAAAAATGTGGCATTATGATTGGAGGAAGACTCATTAACAGCCTGTGATATGAAGATCACAGAACTTTGCTTGCTGAAAGTGAAGATGACTTGATGCACTTACTGATGAAGATTAAAGACTACAGTCTTCAGTATAGACTACACCTCAACATAAAGAAAATGAAAATCCTCACAAATAGACCAGTAAGGAGCATCACAATTAATGGATAAAAGTTTAAAGTTGTCAAAGATTTCATATCACTTTGCTCCATAGTCAGCACCAATGGAAGCAGCAGTCAAGAAATCAGACATCGTATTTCAGTGGGCAAATATACTGCAAAGACCTCTTTAAAATAATGAAGAGCAAAGATGTCTCTTTGAAGATTAAGATGCGTCTAACCCAAGCCATGGTATTTTTAATTGCCTCATATGCATGTGAAACCTAGACAAGGAATAAGGAAGACTGAAGAAGGGTTGATGCTCTTGAGTTATGGTGCTGGCAAAGAACAATGAAAGTACCATGAACTGCCAGAAGAATAAACAAACCTGTCCTTGAAGAAGTGCAACCACAATGCTCCTTGGAAGCGAGAATGGCCAGACTTTGTCTCACGTTCTTTGGTCATGTTGTCAGAAGAGCCCATTCCCTGGAGAAGAATATCATGCTATGTAAAGTAGTGGATCAATGAAAAACAGAAAGACCCTCAACGACATGGACTAACACAGTGGCTATGATTATGGACTCCTGTATAGCAAGGATTGTGAGACTGGTGCAGGACCACTCATTGTTTCAGTCTGTTGTACATAAGGTTTCTATGAATCAGAGCCAGATCAAGGGCACCTAACAACAACAACAACAACAACAACAGTATAAGTACCCAGTTGACAATGGTTGTACTGTGAAGGTTAGTTTATGTGTTAACTAACTTGATTAGTTTTATGTGAAGGATAGGTGTGTCATGCTAAGTTAACATTTGAGTTTATTATTTATTATTTTCTTTTGGAGATTAAGTATATTTAAGGAGATATATAAAGATGCCATGGTGACAAGATTTCACTGTGATGGTTAGTTTTATGAGTTAATTAGATGAGGTTAACATACATAATCAATTGACTTTAAATAAAGAGATATTCTTGGAGATATGGTTGGATCTAATCCAATCTCTAGGAGCTCTGGTAGCACAGTGGCTAAGTCACTTGCCTGCTAACCAGATGGCTGGCGGTTCAAACCCACCAGCCACTCCTCGGAAGGAAGGTTGGGCAATCCTACTTCCGTAGTGATACTGCCTCAAAAACCCAAGGAGGGGTCGCTATGAGTCAGGGCCAACTCGACGGCACATAACAACAACAACAACAATCCAATCTCTACCTTGTCTCAAGTTGTAGGCCATGATTGACAGTTGCTGTTTTTCATGAAGCTGTCTTAAGTCACAGTTCTTTGCTCTTCAGAAAAAAAAAACCTGCTTCTTGTGCTTGTTCTATGTTCTAGGCTTTTAGTAGCTATGTTTTGGAACTTTAATATAAATTCTCCTACTTGCAAAGTGTTCTGAAAAAGGATAGATTTTTTACTTTGATTGGCATAACAAGGCTTTAAAAAGGACAAATTGTTCTAAATTGTTTCTCTAAAGAATCATGTAAAGCATGCAAAAGGTGGGGTTATGAAAATGTAATAATTTCATGCCTTTAGGCAATATTATTAGATTATAATATTCCTTCAAGAACTTATCCTGATTGTTTTTTTGTATAATTGCTTATATGAATGAAATCTTAACATTACAAGGAATTAATGAATATAAACACATTCGACAAAAGGTTTTATGTCTATGTCAACTTTGAAAGCAAAATATTAAAAGCAAAGCCATTCTATGTAACTTAATCTAAATATTACATGAAATGTGTTTTATTTAGAGAAAGAGACTAATATTTTATTAATTGTAGGATGAGAAGAAAGAAGACAAAACTGCTTACCAAGAGAATAGTAAAATTAGAAGGAATAGAATTTAGTTATTGCGTTCCTTTCAAAATACTCCTTGCTGTGGTTCTTAGGTGCTGTCAAGTCATTTCCAAATCATAGTGACCCTATATACAACAGAATGAAACACTGCCCAGTCCTATGCTACCTTCACAGTCTTTGTTATATTTGAGCCCATTGATGTAGCCACTGAGCCAATACATTTCATTTAAGGTCTTCCTCTTTTATCCTGACCCTCTGTTTAGGCCAAAATACGTAGATAAACTTAAACATAATGTAATTGAATTGAAATTAATAAATTCTTTCTTATCAATGAGCCTCTGAGACTCACATTTCTTCAGAGAAAGTTTTGAGAAAACCCTCCCAACCAGCTGAAAACTCTTCTATGACTAAACAAAGTAAATAACATGGACATTAATGAGATCTAAAAGAAGAGAAATGTTGTCTTAATATAAAACCCTCACTGCCGTTGAGTCATATTCAACTCATTGCAACCCCTCCTTGGGTTTCTGAGGCAGTATCACTATGGAAGTAGATTGCCTAATCTTCCTGGAAATTAGATGGATCTTCAACATTAA
>NW_006922351.1:500543-507012 GCF_000298275.1 Orycteropus afer afer
ATGAATAATTGAAATTTATGGGCTTTTATTTTTATTCCATAGACAAAGAATAAATGTGTGTGTGTATGTGTGTGTATGTGTGTATTTAGGTCTGATAATAAGTGTGATCATTTTTGCTACTTAAAAAAAAAAAAGGTAACATAAGAGATATGTTACAAAAAATTTAAAAGAATTATGAAAAGGAACTTTATTTAATATAGTCAATGTTCATATTTACAGAGGCTAAATATTTGATGGGTTAGTTTTTTGAGATTTTTAAGAGCTTCAATACCAAATAGCATATAAAACAAATAATTGGGTTTAATGTTGTTAAGTAACACACATTTATTTGATGACTGGGTTGAAGATTTAATTTTTTTTTTTTTTTCCTGAAATCTGTCTCATAGGCAAAAGTTGAACAGAGTAAGTTGGTGGATCAAAAAACAAGCTTCATCCATTTGGAAAATGCTAAAGTTTTTACCTTTAAGTTATTTGATTAATGTCATAGCTTTTGTTTTTCTATTATGTATACCTAGTAGTGGGATTAATGGGTCATATGGTATTTCTATTTCCAATTTTTTAAGGAAGCACCATATAATTTTCTGCATGGTTGCATCATTTTGACACCAATGCATATTTGCATACTTGTGTTCATCAGAGCATTATTCTTAATTGCAAAAAGATTGAAACAACTTAACTTCACATCAATGGCTAAATGGATAAGAAAACTATGGCATACAAACAATAGAATACTACACAATGTTAAAGAAAAATGATGAATCTGCAAATACCTCAAAACATTATGTTGAGTGAAGTTACAAAGAAAAAAAAAAAAAACTTACTGCCATTGTGTCAATTCTGACTCATAGCAACCTCCTTTGGGTTTCTTAAGTGGTAAATATTTATGGAAGTAGATTGCCCACTCTTCCTTTTGTAGAGTGGCTTGTGAGTTTGAACCGCCAACCTTCTGATTAGCAGTCAAATGCCCTAGGCACTATGTCACCAGAAGTTAGTCAATCACAAAAGGACAAATATTTCATGAGACCACTACTATAAAAGTCAAGAAAAGGTTTACACACAGAAAGAAATGGTCTTTGAAGTTTACTAGTAATGGGAGAGGAAAGGAAGGTAAATCACTAACTAGAGGGTAGACACGTATTAACTTGGGTGAAATAAAAGCCAGTATACAATAAGTGTGTGTGTAGGGGTCAGAACAAAATGATTAAAGTGAAGGAAAGCACTGGGAGGAGCACAAGAGTGTAAGGCAACAAAACCAAAAAACAAACAGCCTTCAAGTCGGATCCGACTCATAACGACTCCTCCTTGGGTTTCTGGGGAGGTATCTCTATGGAAGTAGAGGGTCTAGTCTTCCTTTGGAGGAGTGGCTGGTGGGTTTGAACTGTCAGCCTTCTGGTTAGCAGTCAAACACCTTAGGCACTATGACACCAAAGTCTCCTAAGGCAACAAAGGTAAATACTACTAGTTAGCCAATCCTTCAATAACAATAATCTACAAGTGGATATGTAGACAGACATGCAAGCTGACCAGGGGTGGGAAGGCAAATGGGATTACACTCAAAAATATGTATATAGGTTTACCTACTTCCATTGACTCAACTCTGTCTCATAGCAACACTATAGAACAGAGTAGAACTACCTCAGAGACTTTCCAAGGCTGTAAATCTTTATGGAAGCAAACTGCCTCATCTTTCTCCCATGGAGTGGCTGTTGAGTTTGAACCACTGAAACTTCTTGGCTAGCAGCCAAATGCTTTAACCACTGTGCCACCAGAGCTATAAGTTTGATTTCTACCTGTGTATTTATATGTGCAATAAATATATTCATGAATATAGTAGAGCATACAGGGCCACAGTTATGAAAACTTCATGTTTTGTTATGTGCCGTTGAGTCAGACCTGACTCATAGTTACCCTTCCTTGGTTTTCTGAGGGTATCATCACAGAAGTAGATTGCCAACCTTCCTTCCGAGGAGTAGCTGGTGGGTTTGAACTGCCAGCCTTCTGGTTATCAGTCAAGTGCCTCAGGAACTATGCTACCAGAGCTCCCATGAAAACTTCTTAGCCATAAATAAACACCTTGAGAGAATGAGGCCTGGGGGCTCAGGGCCATAGTCTCATGTGACATAAAATCAATTGCTACAAAATAGTCTACAAAAACAATGTTCTACATCTTAATTTGGTGATTAGTGACTAGAGTCTTAAAAGCTTGTGCAAGACCGTCTAAGGTGCAACTATCAGTCTGTCACCATTGGGAGCAGAGAAGAATGATGATTATAAAAGACACATGCAAACAATTAGCCCTCTAGACTAAGACAATTAGTCTAGAGGGCTAATTTTCCTTGTAAACCTCAGCCAACATGACCCTGAGATAAGGATTAGATGGTGCCCAGCTACTACTGATAAGTTCTTTGAAAGGAATCACAATAGGAGGTCCTAGATAGATTGGGATAAAAATGTAGAATAAACCTCAAAATCATTAAAAAAAAAAAAAAAAAGACTAGGCTTACTGGTCTGATAGAGATCAGTGGAACCCCAGAGAGTATTGGCACTTAGACATCCTTCAGGCCTGGAACCCAACTCACTCCTATGGTTCAACTTGCAGCCAAACTATGGAGAAGACTGTATATAGGATGACCAAAAACACCAGTGAGGTACAGACTCCTTAGAACAATCAACCATACTCAATCTAAAGGGTAGCATTTGCCCTGGGATAAATCTCAGAAGGTAAGAAGAGATATGGAAGAAAGATGAAAGGAAATGGTAAACACAGGGAGGAAGTGGCAAGTGTCCTGATATATTGTGGGATTTACAATCAATGTCAAAAATAAAATGTGTATGAATTATTGAATGGAAAACCCATTTTGTCTGTAATCTTTCACCCAAATCACAATAAAAGGCTTTTCTTTTTCTTAGATCTTTGGTTAAATTCCTCAAGTATAGTTTCTCTGTGACCTATGGTAAACTCCTAACTATGATTATGATGAAACTTTGTGTAAAGTCACAAAAGTTTTGTTTCTGATTTGAAAAGATAAACATGCTAAGAAATGTTTATTTAATATGTCATAAGTCACATGAAACGTCAAATCACAAATGTCAGTTTTTCTTGGGGTATAATATATGTCAGTGATGCTTGTCTGATATTAGAAAAGAAGCATATAGTATTATGTCATTATTTTATTATTTTAATAGCTAACATAATCATAATTCTTGAATTTAGCATTATCAAAGCCAATGGTTTTTACTGGTGAATTAACAACATTCAATCATAGGGTTATTATTACTTTTAAAATGTTTAGAGACTTGATAATTGTGATATATTTTTGGTATATCCAATTTGATATTCTCCATATTATTATATATTATATCTGAAGCTATTTGAAAATAAAGTTAATCATTATGCTTAGAGATATTTTTGTCTTGTTTTGTTCTTTAAAATTGACTTATTTATTTATTTATTTATTTTGGCTTTTTCTTACTTTTGCAGTTAATAACCATCAGGTCTTTCACTTTTAAGAATTATTATTATTAAAGTTAACCAAAGCTATTTTTAAGTTTGTCATCTGCAGATAAATTTTACTTTCCTGATTTACTGAAAACATTTGACCAAAATATTTCAACAAAAATGTACTGTATCACACTTATGAAGACGACTATAATATTTCAAATCTGAATACCTCTAGATTAAATCAAGATTTATAGAAGTCTTCTGTAGAATCTGATGAAGTTTTCAGATTGCTGCTGATGTAAAATCGCATGGAACAAAAATTAAATACACTAAACTGAGTAAACTAAAATAATTATTATAAGGTTTATGTGAGAATATTGCTGATGTTTAATGTTCTGTTTTTGAAATATAATAAACTTCTTAATTTCCCTTTTTATAAATATAAGAATCAGTTATTTCAGAGACTATTAACACCATACTGCTACAGAATATCCTATAGTAAGGGCTTTTTCTCACTTCCTGAATTTTGCTATTTGAATAGCCTGAACAGTACATTTTGGTTATGTGGCTCTAACCTTTAACCTTGTCTCCCACCTTAATGGCTTAGCAGATGTGCAATAGGACTTAGCTGGACCCATGGTTGAATATTAACTGATTAACCTCTTCCAACTGACAGCCACTTTTAAGAGCTTAGTCCAGATCTGTATTTCAATGGTATAAACATTTGTCTTTTATTTTTATACCTCAAATAGGGTTAGAATATTTTATGGCTTGTGTCAAAATTCTGAATAAATACCTTCAGAGTGTTTCAAATTGTCCTAACCATGGATTCCAAGAAATGAGTAGTTAAATGACTATGATGAGAGAGGTTGTTCTTCAAAACCTCTCATTCCTGAACATTCTTACTATTACACAGACACTCATGATGGTTATGTATCAACACGAATAGGCCATAATTCTCAGTGGTATAGCAAGTATCACGTAGTCATCCTCCATTTTGTGACATAATATGAGCAACCAATCAGTTGAAAAGGAAGATTCCTTAGGAGTATGACCTGCATTTGAAATATATGGATTTTCTGGCAAAGTTTGTTCTCTCTTAAACTTGCATCTGTCTTGTCATTTTCTGACATCTAGTTCTAGGAATGTGAGCCAGCAGCCTGCCATTTGACCTGCTGATTTTGAGTTTGTCAACCCCTGCAACCACATGAATTAGGTGAAGGCTCCATTGTGAAGTCTGACCCATGGATATGGGATTTGCCAACCTCTACAACTGTTTGAACTATTTCCTTAATTTATGTACATATGCTGCATTGTTTTTTTCTCCTCTAGAGAACCCAGCCTAAACAGCACCTACTCTATTATTAAAAGTGATTGTTATGTTTCTATTCCTGATTTAATCATTTGTTAAGTGTTAATTTATCATTCACTATATTTCCCATATACAATACATAGTGTTGCATCTCATTGATCCCGATTCTTCTTTAACTGATATTATAAGTAATTAGTTTTCCTTTTGGGGAGGGTGGTGGAAAATAATAGCTGGTTTCTTTTGGAATCTTCACATTCTTCATAGTTTCTATTGTTGTAATTATAAAATGTTGTTTTTCTTTAATTCAACACATTTTACTCATGAAATGCTGTAGTTCAAAAATCATTTGACGTCACATAAAACCATGTTAGTTTCACAGGCATTCAACAATGACTGTGGTCTTCAATCACCCTGATTTTGTCTCCCTGAATATGTTTTATATTTATCTCTATCATTCTGTTTTTAATGATAAATATTCCTTGATTTTGCCTTTGTATGTTAACATGTTCCCTATAAATCTACTCACCCTAAAGATGAGGCTTATTATCTTGGCAACTCACTGCTGTCGAGTCATCTTGACTCATAGCGACTCCTCCTTGGGTTTCCGAGGCAATATCACTAAGGAAGTAGGTTGCCCAACTTTACTTCTGAGGAGTGGCTGGTGGGTTTGAACCACCACCCTTCTGGTTAGCAGTCAAATGCTTTAGGCACACTGCCACTAGAGCATCTTTATCTTGGCAAGGTGAAAAAAATAATTTAACCAAAGCTCCTCAAGAAAACAATGAAAGGGTTACTCCATTGTGGTTGATCAGTAGCCCCTACTGGAGGACTGATCAAAATGGGGTGATATAAATAGAAAATTTTCAACCTGGAAGAACTCAGGTCAGATTAAGAATAAGGGAGCCAAGCAGCACTGTCAGGAAACAAAGAATCGGGGTGTAAACCATTTAGGAAGTGTGTGTCAAGATGTAAATGATTGTTCTCAGGAAAAATGTGTTCATAACTAACCAAACCAGTAAGGATATAAACCATTTGGGATGAATGTATAAACAATTTGCCCCAAGAACTGACTATAATCATGAACAAGGAAAATAAAAAACAAACTCACTGCTGTTGAGTCATACACAACTCATAGTGACCCTTCCTTGGGTTTCTGAGAGACTGTATCACTATGGAAGTAGATTGCCTTCCTTCCCAGGAGTGGCTGGTGGGTTTGAACTGCCAGCCTTCTGGTTAGCAGTCAAGATGCCACTTGACTGCCCATAATCTTGAACAGCTGACTGCAATTTTACAATCAAGTACCCAAACTGGCCTACATCTGGAACCTAACAAAGGTTGGGCAATCTACTTCCATAGTGATACTGCTTCGGAAACCCAAGGAGGGGTCGATATGAGTCAGGTCTGACTCGAAGGCACGTAACAACAAGAAGTAGTAACTCACTCTTCACCATAACCAAGTGGTGCACTTTTACATTTCAAATGATTTCATATTGAAGCTACTTTTATTTACAAATCAGCCATTAACCCCTTATCTTTCCTTTGTTGTCTAGGTATATAGACCCCTTGTTTTGCTTGAACTGCAGAATAATATTTTTAACTAGTACCGCTCAGCTTTAGCAGTTCTCTTATTCAATAAAATACCTTATTTTTATCACTCTTAAGGAAGTACAAGATTTTCTTCATTAAGAATTTTGTATTAAAAAAAAAAAAAAAAA